>NC_039363.1:166894349-166896626 GCF_003573695.1 Papaver somniferum | reverse complement strand
TTTTTATGTTTTTTTTTTTTTTTTTCAATTTTTAATTTTTTATTTTCATTTTTCATTTTTTTCAAAAAGAAGGAGTTCTTGTTTTCAATTATGGCATATTATCAAAGTATCTACTTTTCACCCCCAAACCTAAACTAAACATTGTCCTCAATGTTTCAAAATATGAACAAAATTATAATACAACATATGAAGAGGATCATGTTGAGTAGAGAAAAAGGAAAGAGAATACCCGATTTCGGCGAAAGCAATATTAGAACTCCGTTATTCAAGGCAAGAATCCAACATATGTCAGCCGAGATCATATTGGATTAGCAAAATTTATACAAAAGGAACAAAAAGGTTATTAAGAAATTTTATCTACTGGATTATATACAAAAATTCACCATACACTAACAATCTAAAGAGTTGAGGATCAACCCAAAAGACAAAGTGTAGAGGTTTCAACAGCTTCACACAATAATAATATGATAGGCATGCAAGTGAAGCTGTGAAACAAAATGAGCTACCCCCAAACCTGGATTTTTCAACGGATAAAGTTTTGGAAACAAAATCTCGCAGTTTTGGGGGTTCATCATGCACAAGGTCTAGCTCGAAATGAACTGTGCTAGGGACGGGCAAACATGCTAATTCCAACTGTGGTTCCTCAAATGTATTATACTTAGAAGCAAAATAGTCCAAGAGGACTTGGGAAGCACACAGTTCCAAACCTAGATTAGGGACTCTCAGAAAAGTCGGTTTGACAATATGGGTACAAACCAAATCTAGGTTGGGTGGAAGGCCATCAGATTGTGACTTATGTAGGACGATAGGCACATCATTATTAATCACATCAACATCTCCTAAGTCTTCTACAAGTGTCATAACATGCTTACCATGCTCACACAAATCAGAATCATCAACATCATCAGAAGAATTATTCTCATGCATCGACAAATCAGTGGAAACATCACAACGTGACCCAGGTAGAGAATCAGACACAACAATTATATTTTCATGCATATTAGTGTCAACAGAAGATTCTATATTACCTAAGTCATCTTCATAGGACAGATGCACATGCTCAAAATCAGTATCAACATCACATGTATATGGAATACTAGAAGAAACATCATTCATGAAGGTCGAGGCAGAGAAGCCTAATGTATTTGAACCCAAAGGTTCCATAACATTTTCAGCATAGACATGTTCTTCTAACATAACATCATCATCATCATCATCATAGTAATATGCATACTTGTCCCTATTAGCAGTTGTGGTGTCATTAGTCAACTCATGTTCCTCTAGATTAGGTTCATATTCAATATCATACACATGAGAAGGACTAGACATACTATTTCCAAAGTTCAATTCATTACCACCAATATCATGTGACAGTGTCTCAGTTTCCCTAATGGACTCCCAGTGACGGGTTTTCTCTGCAATCTCAGCTAAAAATTTCCATGCATCATCCACAGTTTTATCAAGAAATTCACCATTACACATACACTCAACCATGGCTCGAGATTTAAAGTCTAGTCCCTCATAGAGGATAGCGACAAGTCTCCACTTCTCAAATCCATGGTGTGGACAATCGCTCAACAAATCATTAAAACGTTCAAAATAGTCAAAAATAGTTTCCTCATCCAACTGGACAAAACAATTGATATTTTGACGAATAGCGATGGTCCTATGATGTGGAAAAAATCTTTGGAAAAATTGATTAGTGAGTTGTTCCCAAGTGGTGATTGATTGTGGTCTCAAACCGTAAAACTATGTTTTGGCCCTTTCCTTTAGAGAAAATGTAAACAAACGCAATTTCAGAGAGTCTTCGGACATATGATCAGGTTGCATAGTCCGACAAATTTGTTCAAACTCTCTTACATGAGTATAGGGGTTCTCAGAATCGAACCCTCGAAATATAGGAAGTATTTGTATCATGCTTGCATTTATTTTAAAAGGGGTATTGGTTTGAGGTAATACAATACATGATAATGGAATTTTTATTGTGGGATACATGTATTCATGGAGAGCACTAGGTTGGCCCATATTGAAAAGACACAAAGCCCACTATTTGGTTTTAAAGGGTTTGGATTTTTGGGAAAAATTTGGTTTTGGTGGGAGACATTTTTTTTGGTTTTTTAAAATTTGGGAGCAAGTTTGGTTTTAATGGGATAGAGAAGAAAAAATTTGGTTGTTAATGTGGGAGCAAAATAAAATTTGGTTTTAGAATTTGGGAGCAAGTAATTTTTTTTTTTTTTTTTTTTTTTTTTAAAAAGAAAATAAATTTTGGTTTTTTGA
>NC_039363.1:166861052-166894224 GCF_003573695.1 Papaver somniferum | reverse complement strand
CTAACGAGTTAACCTAGCGTGATCGGTTACAAGCTCAACTGGGTTTAAAAACCCAGAATACAAAATACAAGTCCAAATTAAACAAGCTCACAAAAATTAAATACAAGCCCACAAATTAAACAAACAAGCCCACAAAAATTAATTACAAACCCAACAGAAAATAAAAAGCCCAAAAATTGGCTTTAATATTACAAGCCCACAATTAAAAATTGGAAGCCCACAATTCGGGTTCTCTGAATGGGTTTACCTTTTTAGCACAGCCCAGCTGCTCTGATATTGTTGCAAAAACCCAGTTGGGCTTTGGTTCTTTTCCTTGGTGGCGTCCCAGCAGAGGAAAAACTGGTTCAGAACAGCAGGACCAACAGCAAATGAAGTGAAGCAGATGCAGATGCAAATGCTATGCAGTGAAATGCAAAAATAGCTAATAAAACTACAAGAAAAACAGAGCACCAATCCCCGGCAGCGGCGCCAAAAACTTGGTGGACCCGGAAAAGCGTATAAAATTGAAGTGAAATGAAAACGGGCCTACAGTAATACCGCAAGTGCACGGTCGTCAGTTGTAGCTCGTGCAAGTACGGGTCGATCCACAGAGACTGGGTGTGTTTGGAGTTTCTAGCTATTTGGGCTCTAAATTTGCTATTGGGCTTCTAATTGTGCTTTGGGCTTAGTGGGTTTGTTTGTAATGGTGAAGTGCTTTAGGCCTTGGGCCTTTGAATGATGTTGGAATGAACTGTGAACTTGGCTTTGGATTCAGTCAAGGATCTGGGCCTTTGGAAATGTAATGAATTTGGGTTCAAGTGAACTGAACTGAGCCTTGAACTCAGTTGGCTTGTAAACCAAACAGTGGCTGGATTTGGGCTTTTGGGCTTTGTTCCTGGGCTTAGCTTTTGACCTGAGAGTAACTAGGCCTTTGGAGTTAACTGTGGACTGAACTGGGCTTGTGCTGTGAGCCAAGCTCAGTTGCAGCAGCAGCAGTGGAAACCAGGTTGCAGCAGCAGTGGTGGCTGGCACAGCAGGAGCAGGTGCACAGCAAGTAGTAGAAAGGAAAGAAAGCAGCAATGGTGACAGTGCAAGCCAAGTAATAACAAAACAGAGATAGTTGCAAACCAAGGCTACAAGCCAAGGGCAGGAGTGTGGAGATAAGCTGACAATGAAGTAAAAAAAAGGAAAAAAAGCAAAGCCAAGGCAATGGCTTTAGGCATTCATCTAGAGTGGGAAGAGAACCAGCTTGCTCACAGTCACTAGTGAGCACTAGTTTCTCCCCACTGCTCAATCAACTCAATGCTCTAAGGCTCTAACCTAGCATTGACACACAATAGTAAACTAATCCTAACATTTGAGAAGCTAACAGTTGACAAAATAAGAGATTCAAAACAGTGACAAAACAGGAAACAAAACCAAAGAAACCAAGGCTGTGAGCCAAGGGCAGGGAGGAGAAGAAGTAACAAAACAGTTAAGTTGCAAGTGACTGTGAAAACAAAATGTGGGTTAAGCTAAGGCTTTGAATCCACCCTTGTGTCCTAGCTAAACAATGCAAAAACTTAAGCATCCAATTAGAATGGGAAGAGAATCAGCTTGCTCACTGATTTGCCCCTAGCATTGACTGTCTTTTGAAAGCACAGTCAATCACAGGCATATCAGAGCACCAACTTCTTCCCATTACTCAAGCAAAACAGGCCTTCCTAGCAATTCATCATTCATTAGTGCACTAAGGTTTCATCTGAGCCTCAACAGTGAACTCAGAACATAATTAACACTACAATGGAACTAAATATGATTAACAGGAACAACACACATTTAAACTACAATGGCAAAACAGTAACACACATTTAAACAACACATTTAAACAACACACATTTAAACAACACACATTTAACAGGAACAACACAACATTTAAACTACTAAACAGTGAATGAAAATTGCAAAAGAAGAACCCTAAAAATTAACAGTGAAATTAAATTAACATTGAGAATTAAATTAACCCAATTAGGGGGTTTCTCGGCTAACCAAGAACAACCTTTAACATCCTACATCACTTCCCTTTTATAGCTTACAACAAATTATAAAACCCTAATTCGAAACCCTAATTTTTTTGGGGAAAATCAAATTCTCTCACCAATTTCCTGAATTGAGCTCGACCCATGCTTTGGGTATGTCCCCTCTGCTCTTCTGAAGCTTTTCCTGCCCTCAATTTTGTCTTCTCCTCGCTGTTGGTGAAACCCTAGCTCGAGATTTCTTGTCAAACCCACACCTAGGGTTCAGAGATGTGAATTTGGAAAGAAGCCTAGGCTAGGGAGAGATGTCGTGGTGTTGTTGGGTGGTTGTGGTGGTGGTGTGGTTCGAGAAGAAGGTGTAGCTGGTGGAGGTGATGGAGTTGCAGAGCTCTGCAAATTTTGGGAAGAAGGGGAAGAAGAGCTCGATGGAAATGGGATTAGGGTCTGTTTGTTTGGGGTGTAGGTGTTCGGTTGCTAGGGTGTGAAGCAGGTTCAGCGAAGTTTGATGATCTGCGACAAGGAGCGATGGATGGGAAGATGGTAGGTGGATCCAACGGCGATACGGAGGTAAGCGTGGAGCGACCGTCGGATGAAGGGATGTAGCAAAACGGACGACCCAAGATGGAGTTAGGTGTTGTAGTGTTAAGCGGAAGTATCGAGGTTTGATGCGCAAGCAAAGAAGCGACCGTAGGATGCAGATGCGATCCAATCTGACGATCGGGAATGGAGGCGGGTATGGATATAGAAAATGGGTTTGGGTAAGGGTTTTGGGCCTTGGGTATGCCAAGCCCATATCTTCTTTAAGAATAATTCTTCCTTCTTGAGCCCATTCCTAGCTTTTAGGACGTGCGCTCCATTCTTTGCGGCTTCCATGCGTAATTCTTCCCGGCTTTTCACTACTTTTCTGCTCTTTTCCGCTCTGCTATTCATCCAAACTTTATTTATTACCTAAAAATGCAAAATTAAGTAAGAAAAATATTTATTCTTGAAAACAATGAAAATACATAATATGGGATAAAATGTAGAATTAATGCACAAAAGATGAGTTAAATGCCAAGAAAAATATATAGAAATATGCACTTTTTAGCACTCATCAATCACATTTAGATTTTTTTGTGCGTACATCTTCTTCACGATCTTTAACGATAGATTGTAAGAGTTTATATCCACCATCATATCCTTTAAAGAGTTTTCTCAACTTTCTGTTTTCTTGACAAAGAGGACCCATGTATTTACTCAAGCAGGTTGTTTACTTCTTTTCTTTCAAGACACGATCAAACATCTTGATATATTGAGAGACTTCCTCATCAATACTTTGTCCTTCTTCTGAATCACTATCATCTGAAAGATCATCCAACTGTTCCTCAAGAGATTTTTTCCACTGGAAAGCAGATTCAGTCAATGGACAAGTTTTTGAGTTATTCTCAGAAGTTTCAACCCTTTGAGACTCACGTGAGTGGCTCTGAACCGTTGTTGCATTATCATAGATGTACTTATCCATAGAGTCAGATCGCTACAAACACAGACTTGTAAGGTATTGAACGTGTTTGCCTGCTCTGATACCAATTGAAAAAGCGGGGGTCTAACAACACCGCCCAATATTTCGCTTAGCAATCTGTATGGACAAACTCGAATATATTTTTAAGAGAATCAACAAGACTCAATCAATTAAAAGTATATCAACGAGTTTATACCTCTCTTCTTGATTTTATTTACTCAATCAAGAACTGCGAGTTCTAATCAAATACAAGGAATAACTTGGATGGTACCAAAGACCAATATCCAAGGATCAATCAATATCAATCAACAACCGAAGGTCGGATTTCCAATTGATGTATTCAAACGCACAACCTGTATTATTTCAATTATATAAACAAATATAATGCGGAAATAGAAATAACATAGACACCAGAAATTTTGTTAACGAGGAAACCGCAAATGCAGAAAAACCCCGGGACCTAGTCCAGATTGAACACACATTGTATTAAGCCGCTACAGACACTAGCCTACTCCAAGATAACTTCGGACTGGACTGTATTTGAACCCCAATCAGTCTCCCACTGATCCAAGGTACTGTTATACTCCCTACGCCTCTGATCCTAGCAGGATACTGTGCACTTGATTACCTTACCTGATCTCACCCACAACTAAGAGTTGCTACGACCAAAAATCGCAGGCTTTGACAATAAACAAATTGTCTCACACAGACAAGTCTATCAAAGGATCAATCTGTCTCTCACATATAAACCCTAAAAGGTTTTGTTCCGTCTTTTGATAATAATCAAGGTGAACAGGAACCAATTGATAATCCGGTCTTATATTCCCGAAGAACAACCTAGGGTTATCAATCACCTCACAACAATCTTAATCATATGGTAGCGAAATAAGATGTTACGGAATCACAAACAATGAGACGAAGATGTTTGTGATTACTTTTTATATCTTGCCTATCAGAGATATCAATCTAATTGTACTCGTAGATAGAAGATGCAAGATCAGATCACACAACTACGAAAAAAGTAGTATCGGTCTGGCTTCACAATCCCAATGAATTCTTTAAGTCGTTAACCTGGTTTTAGAAGAAGAAAACCAAAGGTTAAAGGAAAAACGACTCTAGCACGCAAACTAGTATCACACGTAAGGTGTGGGGATTATTTTTTCATAATACTAGATGTCTCCTTTATATAGTCATTTAAATCAGGGCTTGCAATTAAGTTACCTTGGTAACAAAGCAATTAATATCCACCGTTAGATGAAAATATGATTTAGATTCAAGCGAAAGCTAATATTTCTCAACCGTTAGATCGAAAACTTATCTTGTTACACACACTTGACAATGCACGCTTCTAGGTTTGTTAACCGTACCCAAACGTATGCACTTTTTGGTTCAACAATAGTTAACCAAAGGTTTCATATCAACCACGTTCTTCTTCACCATAACTAGTTCAAATGACTTCAAGATGAACTAGTTGGAGAGTTGTTGAATTACAAGGAAATCTCATGTACTACACAAGACACAATTGAAGCAAAAAGATGATTTGATTCACTTGAATCGGTTCATGAACTTTTATATCCACGGTTTGCAAACTGCATTCCTTAGTCTTTTTAAGTTTAAGTTCAGAAATAATCTTCAGATATATAACCTTCTCAAGTTCGCGGACTAGGTTCACAGACTTAAGTTACCGGGCAGAGTTTACAAACTCCAGCAGAAATTCTCGGGTATGAGAACTTCGCCGGTTCGCGGACTGAGTTCGTGGACTTAGTTTCACGCAAGTAGTTTGTCAACTCCATCAGAAATTCTCGGGTGTGAGAACTTCGGCAGTTTGCGGACTTGGCTCACGCCATTCTTCCGGTTTTCTTGATCAACAAAGTTCGCAAACTTTGGTTCAAGGAATAGGACTTATACATAAATGTGTTTCCACAACAATGCTTATGTCCACCATTGGTTATGTAATCTAAACTCTCATTACAATCATTGAAACATTCTTAGAGGACGTTATATAGTTGTTACACCATTTCTCGTCAAAGCAATTTTCAAGAGGATTGAAACATATCATGACTTTCGTCACATGGTAAAAATAAACTTGGTTAAAGCGAAAAGCTTACCAACTCATATTTCGAGATATAGATAGGCGAGGTATACTCGGCTCAAAATACTAAATGTGTATAATCAAGTCTATATATATAACATACGACTTCTTGTCTCAAAGAGTAGGAGATAGAGTAGATAGACTTTTGAGTGATAGATAAGTTCAAGTTTCCACATACCTTTTTGTCGAGAAGTTCCACCGGTTCCTTTAGTAGTTCTTCTACTTGTATGATGAATCTCCATGAAGTCCTTGAGCTCAATTACACTTTCTATCCTAGTCCGAGACTTAACTGTAATAGACTAGAAATCAAGACTTATAGTTTTGATCACTAACATTGACAAACATGCTTGAGATAGCATGACATGCGAGTTCGACCAAGCAATGCTCTAATACACACAACTACGATAAAAGTAGTATTCGTCTGGCTTCACAATCCCAATGAAGTATTTTAGTCGTTAACCTGGTTTTAGAAGAAGAAAACCAAAGGTTAAAGGAGAACCGACTCTAGCACACAAACTAGTATCACACGTAAGGTGTGGGGATTAGTTTTACACAAATACTAGAGTTCCCCTTATATAGTCTTTCAAATCAGGGTTTGCAATCCAAGTTACCTTGGTAACAAAGCAATCAATATTCACCGTTAGATGAAAACCTGATTTAGATTCAAGCTAATATTTCTCAACCGTTAGATCGAAAACTTAGCTTGTTACACACAAATGAAATGCACGCTTCTAGGTTTGTTAACCGCACCCAAACGTATGCACTTGTTGGTTCAATAATAGTTAACCAAATGGTTAGCCATATGAGCATTTCATATCAACAATGTTCTTCTTCACCATAACTAGTTCAAATAACTTCAAAATGAACTAGTTAGAGAGCTGTTCAATTGCAAGGAAATCTCATGTACTACACAAGACACAATTGAAGCAAAGATGATTTGATTCACTTGAATCGGTTCACGAACTTTTATAGCCACGGTTTGCAAACTGCATTCCTTAGTCTTTTTAAGTTTAAGTTCAGAAATCATCTTTAGATATATAACCTTCTCAAGTTCGCAGACTAGGTTCACGGACTTAAGTTACCGCGCAAAATGTTGATGATGGATCTCTTGAAACAAAATTACGGAATGTGGAAGGCGTACGTTTGAAATCATATAGTAAGTTCTAAGCTCAAAAACTGGTCTCAAATTTTTGAATCAATGTTATTCTTTTCCTTCCGAATATCGAAACATTGAACCAATATATCATCCACCGATTAACCAAATTAAGAGTTATAATTGATGGGTTTTCACAAATAATATAAATAGAAGAGAAATACCTGATGAAAGGGTAATCTTGAAATTTCTGAAAGAGATGAAAGAAGCTGGTGATTGCATATAACACTGAGAAAGCAGTCCAAAGATGAAGATGAAGGGAAAGGGAAGCCATTATTAGTAGAAAGTAGAAGCCAACCACCTAGCTAGCGTACATATTTTGACTCCTACGTTGAGAGTGACGCAGTAGTGGATGCTTTGTGAATCTGTGCGAGTGCTACGTTGGCACTGACGTAATGCATTTCCGCTAATGTGTATTTCCGCAATGAATCCATTTGGCTCTTTGTCGTTTGAGCCATCTTTAAAATCTCATAATGTCATAATAATGTGCATTTCACCATAATCCAGCGGTGATTTTGCTTTTACTCGCGTGTAGCTGGAGCATTTAACTGTTACGTACTTTAATTTGTTTATTTTCCGGTGATCAGAATTTCGTTTGGATTTCTTTTTTTTCTTCCTTATTTCTTAACACTACAACTACAAAGACCCATCAAACAAATATCGGTTCTCCTTTTCTAAATACTTTTCCCTCTCAATCTCCATAGCAGATATGGTCTCTCGTGCCTTCTTCAATTCATCTTCTAATTGGATAAAACGTGCCTTTTCTGCCTGCATAGACTGATAATCGTCATAGAAAACCTTTTTAATAACCTCAAAATGCTGACGAAGCCACTTGATATTGAATTCGAGCTTCTCAGCCATCCTTAGCTTACGTTCCCATGTGTCGATCCTTGATGGAGAAATCTTAGAGAAACGGGTGTTGTTCATATCAATGACAAACATCATTATATCTGTCACCAATGCGATGTCGGCAGAATATAAGGAAGATGTTGGAGCATGGCTAGAAGCAATGTGACCATATTTTAGCCATATGACTGTCCTCAAAACACTGAAGCCTCCGATTTCTTCAAAGTTCTCATCTAGAATGTTTTGAGGCTCTTCATACAGTTGACCAGCTAACGGATACTCGAGCAAAGAAGATGTTATTCCTAACAGTTCGGATGGTTCAATAGTTGCAACATCGTTTGGCGTCTCTGCATCTGGTGCCTCGACTTTCAAAACTCCAGTATTACCTCAGCGTGAATTTCCTTCAAGTTGCCTGAGAGCGCATTATTCTGCAGAGGGTACATTACTCTTCAATTAGGAAGACGAAACAAACTATAATGCAACAAACAAAGAGAGGCCGAATGCAATCATAACCTTTATAAAATTGCCACTGGACTTCTCCATAAAAGGGACCCCAAGCTTTTGTTTTTTTATAGGTCGAACAACAGACACATTGGCTTCAATTATACAAGTGTCATTTATGATATAACCTTTACCAGGATCATTGAGTTCACTAAGAGGAATCAACGATGCAACACCCCAACTACTTTGTCTCGGAGAAAATTCATGTTGTGTATCTGCAATACTCAAAAGGCCGGAGTTACCCATGTTTTCTATTAATGTATAGATAGACAAGATAGTTAAAGTACCCTAAATGATAAAGATAAGCAGAAGTTTCTGAATGTGTCTTCTACTGTTCTTTGAGAAAGATGAGTGCTGTACATTTTTTTTTCCTAACAAGTTTCAATCTAGACCAGGTCTTTAATGGCACAATCGCTGAATTTATGATACTGTACGAGATTTCGAATTACAGAAAATACACATATAAGCAACAATGTACCTATTCTGAATGTGTGCTTGGCATGGGATTGATTCACGACTGCCTAACTGAACTCTGCATACACTGAACTAGTCAAGTCTGCAGTGTTTAGGTACACTGACAAGTGATCCACAATGTTTCCTTTTGGAAAAATCATTGCTCGCCTAATGAAAAGAACAGAAAATCCAAGCAGGAAAGAGTTCATTTAGTTAGTAAATGTCCGGTTCGCATCAGTAAACCAAATTAAGTAAACAATGAGGAGAGAGCCAACATACCACTCACAACAGCTGACAGAGAAAACATCAGAGTAGTATTCCAGCGCGTCCAACTTAGAAAAGTTTTTGATTGTCCACACAAATCTTGTAGATGACGAATCCTTGATTGGAAGACTCTTCGCTGGGTTCACAATTTCTGCTTGTCTCACTGCTTTTGAAGAACAATCATGAACATGAAGAACTCTTAGAAAGCCTTACTTCATTGAATCGAAAGCTATACAAACTTAATTAACAATATAATTGCACCAAATATGCATGTGAAAAAGATAAGATAATTTCAACTAGCAAACTGAAGCTTTGCATCTAAATGAAGATTGAAGCTATAAATATGGAGTCTGAAAATTTATA
Source organism: Papaver somniferum (assembly GCF_003573695.1). Classification (NCBI taxonomy): domain Eukaryota; kingdom Viridiplantae; phylum Streptophyta; class Magnoliopsida; order Ranunculales; family Papaveraceae; genus Papaver; species Papaver somniferum. Next base: position 166,885,060 of record NC_039363.1, on the reverse strand, counting down.
CCTTCTATCAGCTTGGGACCCGGAACGTAACGTGAATGCACCACCATAAGCTCGTCCTCTTGCTGCTGCATGACAAACAACTACTTAAATATCGAATCAAATATATTAATAACTTTATTGATATAGTGAAACCTTCTGAATTACTCTGCAATAAAATTGTGCTAGACCAAAGAATTATAACAAACTGCTACTTAATCAACACAACAATGATGGTGTTATATCTTCAAGAACTGTGAGTAGATTAACCTTGCAAAGGAAAATGTGTATATCCGATTGGGCTACGAAAGTAACCAGTGCGAAGGAAATCTACCAAATGATTGTACTGAAACTGACACAAATGAGTATGTGTATAAGGCAATTACCTGATTTGATGCAGAAGTTCTTTTCCAGGAATTGGAAGAGTGCTCCAGGCAAAGACTGGGAAAGTGCGAACTTCCTTTATTTAACCAATCATCCACCTAGGGAGTGAATGGTTAAAACAAAAACCTCCCTCCCAGTAATTATCAATATTTAAAAAACTAAACAAATATACTAGATTAGGATGAACTCACCCGCTCAAAGTGATGGAATAACATGTCAGAGTCCTGAAAGTATTTACCCCGTGCAGACTTCCACTGAGAAAAATAAAATAAGCCTAACTTGAGGGCATGAACTAATCATATTGAGGAGATGATATTCAAGTGGCATGGCAAACTATTGAGACTTTCATTGAATGAAGTGTTTGACCCAGATGAATAGCTTTCTACACGCGAGCTAAATCATCAATGAGAAAGTACCTTGAAGAACTCATCATCAGGGACTTGAAACTTCTCATGTAGGCGCAGTTTGATGTCAGCTAAAGTCTCTTCTTCATGGATTACGAGGAGAAAAGGGTGTCCAGAGTTACAGCCATTATATGGATACTGAACAAGACCGATTATTGACAAAAAAGGCATTGATGTAAATAATATAGACCATATTTTGAAACTTCACTTTGTATTTACTAACCACCTTTTTCATTTTTCGTTTAAATGCTTCTTTGTTGACGTGATTAACTTGGATCATTATGTCACGAGGACCTATATATTTCTCTCCCTCTAAAACCTGTTAAAATAAGCAAAGTTCAAAATCTGCTAAAAGACATGATGATGTCATATTTCTAGATGCATATATCATCACACAAACTAAAGCAAGCAACTGAAAGGGAAAAATGAAGCTCAAAGTATACATTTGGAATGAAGGGAGTCCCAAAAAGAACTTAAATAATGTAATAAAACACTAGGAACACAGATAATAACTTGCCTCCTCTGCACGCAACGACCATGTTTTAGGTAGTTTGTCAAAACTTTCATTAAGCGGGTAAATCTGTAATGTGTGATTTCAAATCAAGGGCAAGAAAGCATCAAAGGACGAAAATGAATGAGAGATCCTAATCCATATTAGTTGGAACCTCCACCTCACAAGGTGAACTTGCAACATACATCATTTCTAATACATAATCTTGTACTATTTTTCATAGGTTCCTTTAACAGTCGCAGTCATGCAACTGAATTTGTCAAGGAAAACCCCCTTGAAAAGGATTTTTCCATTGGTTGAACAAAATTAAGAAAACATACAAGGACACAGAAATTGTGTTCTTTCACCTTCTGGTAACTATGGAAGTATAATCGACAGACAAAGTACCTTTTGGATACTGTTAGAGCGAACTAAAAGCAATCCAAGTTCTGCATTTGGACGAGATAGCTGAACCTGTTTCAGAATGTTTCAACCAATCAGTTAGCACATGTACATCTTTCTAAACCGCTACCAATCAGTACTCTGTTAAATGAACCCTATGTAGTGCATAAACACAAAGTCCCAGCAGAAGAGAAAAACATGTTGTTACAGAAACGATGGGATCAGAAGTGAACTGAGTTGAGTAAGTTACCTTTGACTTTCTAAACCGACAACTAATCATAAAAGAATCAAAAGTTTTAGAAGAGAGGCACAGTCTTTACATATTTAATTCTTACTAAAAGAATCTTCGGATGTAATAAATTTTCTCACTTCATCCTTGGCTGCATGATAGAAAGGAATGTTCATAGTTAGGGCCCATTGTTTTACAGGGGTATCCAGAACTTGGTAATATAGGATATCAAACCTCTGTTGGGAAAAAAAAAACCATTATTAAGTGTTTTAGCTTCTCGTTGAATTTACTGGTTTCTCTAATTGATAAATTAACTTAAGGAAAGAGATGAGTTACCTTAAATTTGTGACCCAACATATCCAACAGACTTGTATCTCCACATCTCTCAGGTTCATATTTAGGATGGTCAGAGTGATAGCTGTGAGATGTAAGTCTGATTCTGGTCATGCCGATTTCGGTTGGATAATTCAAACCAAGCTGGTCAGCGACTCTTCTCTCAACCTCGTGACATTTCATCGTGTTTGACCTTGAAATTTTTACATGATGATAAAAGTAAGTAAAACAATCTTCACAAATAAAATGAATGAGGATTCAGATATACTTATTAGTACATACAGCTCTAGAGTAAAAGCATCTTCCTCGTGTTTATCCAAAGACCGGAACCGGACAACCTATGACAATCAATTGAGCAGCTAAATTGTATAAGAAGACTGTAAACGAGAGGTCTTAGTTCACTGTATGTACATGCTGGTTAAAATGACTTCAGTGTAAATAAATTTTGCTGTTTCGAAAAAGACAAGCTATAATAATCAATTGAGCAGCTAAATTGAGTATAAGAAGACTGTAAATGAGAAGTGTTAGTTCACTGTATGTAAATGCTGGTTAAAATGACTTCATTGTATACTTTTGATCAGCAATAATTACATTGAAGGATGACGGAAACATTACAACTAGGGTTTGTGTTAATGTGAGTTAGGGTTTGGACTAAACCCTAACACTACCAAAACAGAGAGTAGATGGTTACCTGTTTTGCTGGGTAAAATATTTGCTTCTTCTCCCACTCCCGAGACATGAATTCCGTCACTCAAATGGAGATTTCACCCAAGATATCTGGGTTCAAGTATTTATTCCCGGGTTTTTCTTCTTCTCTGCCTAACTACTGTACTCTGTAGGTAACTACAGAAGAGGTTTCAGAAGTATTAAAAAGTATAGAATAAATCGACAGACGGAAAGAACAAGAAGCAATTCTTTTCATCGATCTCTTAAAAAGCACATTCACCAGTCTTAAATAAATGTTTTTGGGATACTGGTTCAAGTCTGTAGCATTTGTAAGACCTTGAATTTTCAACTCTGCAGTGTGGTTCTCCATAATTCAATAAAATCTATTTATTCCTAGCAAAAAAAACAAAAAAAACCTTGATTGATTGGGTATACCAAATGAGACGAAATAAGGTCATTTTGAAGTAAAATACAAAGCCCCTTATCCACATATTTACAGAAATGGCTAATCTACCTTTAATTAATTAACACTAATAAATGTGATTATGATGATTAATTTAATTAGTTGATTAAAATCTTGAAATTAGTTTTTATTTTAGATTGAACTCATGGATGTGGGTAGATTTTTGAGATTTTTTTTTTTTTAAAGAATTCTACTTGTAAAGGAAATGAAATCGTACTATCCAAACACTTATAAATATGGGATTGTAGAGCTGTTGGGCGATTTTATACTCAAAATTATAGAAGGAATCAACATTTTCAGTTCTTAAAGTATGAAAAGTCGGCAAGGTCTACGGATGAAGAACATGCCGACTATATCCGGCCGGCAAGGTCTGTGGATGAAGAACATGCCGACAACTTATGGCCAGCAAGGTCGATAAAAAAATACCCTGCCGACTATAGGATTTTGACATACAGAGAAGGTATTACAAATGCATGATTAGTCGGCAAGGTATAGAGATGGATATCTTGCCGACCCTGTAACTGCTAATTTCATAGATGAAAAGTCGGCATGGTATTCAACCTTATACCCTGCCGACTATATTTTAGTCGGCAAGGTCGACAAAAAATACCCTGTCGACTTTTGGTTCGTTTTGATTCTTCGTTTTTTTTTTTTTTTTTTTTTTCCTGATTTCACATGTATAGTTGGAGTGTAGAAGAAAGATTTTGATTTTTTTTTAATATGTTTTGGTCCGCATGGTTTTTTAGTATGGGCAATTTGGTCTTTTAACACCTTTTAGACACCCCTTAACACACTAGTTTGGATATGAATGAAATGGATATACCCCAATTAATCCGAATATACAATCTCGCCTAGAAAAAAAAGTGATACTTTTCTTTTTTTCATTTTTACCCAAAAAAATGGAATATACTATTGAAAAATTCAAATTATCATTTTTCCCGAAACAAATCTAGTATATTGTTTCCGGCCACTTTCGGCCAATTATTTCGAAGCCGAACTATTACTGCTAAATCCATGCAACTTTATACAAAGAAAAACGAAACCAGACCATTGGTCATCAAAATGTACCATCAGCTCATAGCAGTAGTCTTTTTGTTGGGTAAAAAAGTTTTATACACCAAGAAAAGAGATGATTACATCCCATTCTAGCACCCACCAAAACTGTAGATACTTGCACCCATAACAATACATACACTCTTAACTACTTGACTGTTTCAAAACAACTTTGCAGTTAATTACAAGTGACAGTAGCAGCATATACAAGAACTGAAATTGTAAAAAAGAATACCTTGCCGCACAGCAAAGGTGCAAGTTCTAATTCCTAACTACATATTGTAAGTCGTACAAATATTCATTCCCCAAAGTACCGAATCAGGAACTAAACCTTACTTCTCCATTCTTCTGGCATGCTCAGAAAACACTTCATTAGCACAAGAATCCCAATTTTCGGCCATCTCCGTGAGTGATGTTAGTTCAGGAATCCAGAAGAGAGATTGATAGAACTTCATCATTGCATCTGTTAATAGATATTCGTATGCATAACCGTGACTGTCAAAACAAAATAAAGGAAACCTTCTGTCAGAGGAATTCTCTTCATAGTCAAATATGAATAATAATTAGATTCCGACCAAATCCATTTGATCAAGGATGAAAAAAATGATGAGAGTCGGTAAAACTACTAGGTGTTGTTGATATCAAGGATGTGTTCTTTGCTGACTTTGTGATAGTAATATATTCATTTTTGAAAAGTACACAAACATTCATGAGGCCAAAAATAAGAAAGGACAACAGTTGGTGAGTTGATTCTTTTACCTCTGACTGTCGTGCGAACAGTCTAATAGTACAGGCGAAGATAGGGGATAATTTGCAGGCAAGGTTTTAAAAAGCGAAAGCGTGGGGCGAAGCGCTCTCATACCAAAGCGTAAAGCGAAAGCGAGCTTTTTAAAATATATAATAATATATATAAATAAGAAGTTATCAACCTAATAAAAGAAAACTACGAAGTTCAGATATAATGAAAGGAACAATTAGACTAACTAAGCATATGGCATACTGATATTGCATATACTATCCAAGAGATATTTAAAAATACTAGCCACGGATTTCTGCATCATTCATATCATCATGTAGATAGTCATTGTCATCATGATCATCATGCCCTATTTATTAGTATTTAGTTAGAAAACGTGAAACAGGCGCTACTGGGCTTCAAAGGCCGACTTTTCACTTTCTAATATAAACCAATTCGTAAAGCGGCGCTCTAGAAGCGCCTAGGACCTGAAGAGCAAAAAAGTGCCCAAAAGCGCGCCCCACAAACGCCTTTTTAAACCATGTTTGCAGGGATTAAGAACCACATCGGTAGAGCAGGAAACTGGCACAAGAACATCATATAACATCTAAGCATATCAAGTTTATCATGATTAACTAAATTGAGAAAGGTGGCATTGTTCACCTTTTCAGTACTTGAACTGCGAGATATTGGGCTGAATGTACAGTTGACAATCATTCCTTCAACATCTTCACCTGCATTTGACACCAGAGTGATACTCTTGTCAATAATACTCAGCTTTGTATTGATCAGCACATGGTTTATCGCTCCAACTTCTTCCAGAAGGACATTATTCACCTGCAATCAAATATCCACCGACAATTGTTACTATTTTGCCATGAATGGTGCAGAAAATACAATTTTCGAGTAACATACCTCAAGTCTTGATTTCTTAATTCCAGATGTTGCAGCTGATTTTGGTTCTTCAGATGACTCAAATCCAGTTACATTTTTACAACCATTATTTTCATTATAATCAAGTGGCAAATCATTTAAAGAGCTTCCAACTGAATAGCATTGCTTCAGTTTCTTTTCGACCACATTGTTTATTACTTCGAAATTTCTACGTTCGGCATGACCCTTTGTGGTAGACGCTAAGTTTTCATGAATAAAAGATCTAGCTCCTCCTTCGCCAGGGTGTGCTCCTGCGAGTGTATCAGTCAAACTGACTACTGAAAGAATGTCATCGACCGCCGCACTTAATACTTTGAATGACGATCTCTCTACCTGAAGAAATACCACAGTGCTACAATTTACTGCCCGCAGGAAAGCAACAATATATAACTCAGAAAGACGCAATTAGAATGAATGGTCAACTAACCGCTTTAACTAATCGTTCTATAGGTGTTATTGTTGAAACTGACTTCTCAGGATTGTTCTGGTTGCTGTCATGCTGTTTCTGTTGAGGAATTTGCAACTGCGACAACAGATCACCAGGTAATTGAACAGCTTCCATGAGATTCGGCAAGTTCAGAAATTTAACAATTTGCTTCTCCCAACGAATTACATCATCCATAGACCGACGAGGACCTCGTGATATTTGCAATAAAGATCGAGCTTTTTCCAATTTTGTTTTTACTTTCGGAGATACTCAATCTCATCAGGCTTCAGCTGTAAAATAGAATCAATTCGTCATGCAATGAAAAACGATACCCTGATGATAAGAAAAAGAAGGAATAGAACCAAACAAGATTATAACGTACATGAGAGGGAAAAATTTCTGAAGAAATAGGTAGCTGCTGAAATCTGCAATCCAACCGACTAAGCATTTCGTCCAACATAGGAATGTACGCTTCTTTCATGAAATTAATCTGCAATTGAAAATTTTGTTGTCAAAAAATAGAATATAATCAGCTGAAACAAGAAAAACAACGTAGCAGTTCATTCTGGTTTCATGAAGTCCTTAATCATACAAGGAATAGTGCAAGAGCGAAATATGAAATTGAGTGGAATACCTTATTTGTTATCTAAGTCTGCTCATCTACGCTTGTACCTCTAGAACTCATAGTATCTACTGATGCTAGCCAAGCAAAGAAGAAACAAAAGAAAAGCATAAACACTGTAAGTGAGATGACAAAAAAAAAACATAGAAAGAGTAGTTAAAGTGGTTTCATGGGATTGGTACTGTCCTTACTACAACCTATGCTTAGTTAGTAAGAAGTTATACAATCAAGCAATCAGTACTAAAAGTTTATAACTAACAGAACTAAAAGATGCCCAGATTAAGCATGTTAACTCTTTAAACAGTTGATCTAAACAAAGATACACACAGAATATATTAAAAGCTTTCTTAAGTAGAGTCAAAAACAATTAGCAAAACTCGACTAAAAAACAAATACATTCTTATTTCGGTAGCATTGAACTGTTTATCATTAAAAGAAAATCCACCAACTCTAACTTGGGAGTTCAACACTAGTGAATTTCTAAAAGTGTTCTTGAAACTCAAGTACAGCAGGATAGTGCAGCAGAAATGAAATAGTTGGACTCATTAAAGGATCGAGAAACATATTGTCAAGTACACAATAAGAAAATCCAACAAATAACCTAATTAGCATTGTACAATTACCCTGACTTTCTACATATCTGGTTGGAAATTCCACTACAACTCACCAGTATAAACGTTTGTTTGAAAGCTATCAAGAGGGACAGAAAAGAAATGGGAATATTTTCATCCTTTGGTAGTGAAGACAGAACAACATTCTGCTGATATTAGGGTTTACCTGGTAAATCAGATGAAGCCAAAGATGTACAAGAAGAAAGTGTAGAGGAAGGTACATTTGTAGATTGCAAAGGTGTTCCGGCTTTCAGTTGAGGAAAGTGCAAAGCTGCCATGAGATTCGGCATATTCATATTTCCAACAAGTCGTTTCTCCCAACGAATCACAGCATCCATAGAGTACCGACAGTGACTTTGTGATCATTGCAACAAAGATTGCTCTTTTTCCAAGCATGTTACATACTTGCGGAGATGCTCAATTTCTTCAGGCTTCGGCTGTAAAATAGATTGAATTCGTCATGTAACGTAAAAGGATACTCGATAAAAAGAAAATGAAGAGAGGAATATAACTAAACAAGACTAAAAGGTACATACATGAAATGGAGAATTTTCTGAAGAAACAGGTAGCTGCTCAATTTTGGAATGCAACCAACCAAGCATAATGTCCAACCGAGGAATGTACACTTCTATCATAAAGTCAATCTGCAATTGAGAGTTTTGTTGTCAAAACTCAGATTATAGTTGGGGGAAACAAGAAAAAACAATGTAGTGGTTCATTCTGGTTTCCAAAAGTCCTTAATCATACAAGGAATATTGCAAGAACGAATATGAAATTGAGTAGAATACCCTTTTTAATCTCTCAAACACATTGCTTCTACTAATTCTACCCAGGCAAACAAGAAACAAAAGAAAAGCATAAAAACAGTAAGTTGGATTGAAGGAGTAACTCTTTCTTAAGTAGAGTCAAAAAACAATTATCAAGACTCTTATTAAAAGATCAAGAAACATGTTTTCAATAAAGAAAATCTAACGAAGAACCACAAGTATCATTATTATACAACAATTTGACATTCTACTACATTTCTGGTTAAAAATTCTACTCACAAGCTTTTATTTGATCTTTGATTGATTTTTGTTACATTAACCAAAAGAAAACATATAAATTTCTCCAAACCCTTTCAAAGTTTAATTACTCTTTCAAAAATTTATCACAAACAAAGATATACAAATAAAACTTTAAAACAATTATCAAGACTCGATTAAAATACTCTTATTGAAGAAATTCCACCAATTCGAAGACATTAAGAATCAAGAAACATGTTCTCAATAAAGAAAATCTAACAAAGAACCAAAACAATATACCTAACTATCATTTCTGGTTAAAAATTCTACAATCAAAGCATAAGCATATACTCACATTTTGTTATTTGGTGGATCTTTGATAGATTTTTGTTGCATAAACCAAAAGAAAACATATAAATTTCTCCAAACCCTAGGTTTCTTTGTACCCAAAAAATAAGAAATTAGGATCTTGAGAGAATTCCTCCGCTCTCGGAATTTGGGATCGGTTTTATAGATGGTAGAAATAAAATTGTTCAACCGTTTTAAGGTATTCATAGTTGTTGCTGAAGAGGGAATGAGTATCGGCGCTGGCGCAGAGGAAGAATAAGAAAAGAGTAGAGAGTAGAGTGAAGTTGGGCGTCTTTTCCCGCTCTTCTTTGTTATCACCAAAGCCGATATTTCCACCCCAAAAGTTTATCTTCTCTACGAACTGTCGTTGTTGTTATCACCAAAATGCATAATTCCACCTCCAAAAGTTTATCTTCGAATATGGGAAGCACCGACACAGATACGCGATAGGACATCAACTGAGAAAACCAAAATCATCAGGACACTAACACGTTATATTTTTCAATTAAATAGTTTTTGTATACTAAGAATATAACATCATTGTGTTATAAGAGAAAGTTTTTGATGGGGACGATTTTAGATTGGGACTTGGGGGACTAGTAGAAAACTGCCACTTGTCATCCTTAATTAACTGATTTTAGCTACTTAATTTTTTAAGCAAGAATATTATAGGAATTTATCACCAATTAATCTTCCTCCACCATCATAGAAATTAGGTTAAGAAAAGTATTAATCTTAATTTTTTGTGATTGTTGAGTACTGATATTTTGTTGATAGGGATTACAAATTTGATTAGGGATGCATCACAGACCTTTACGAAATAGAGAAAATAGAGAAAATAAAATCCACGGGCACTAATATGGAGACCGCCATTATTACAACCTTGAGATATTTCAGTTGTAAATAATAACCATTGATGAAGAAGTAAATTGAAAAAATATTTCAGTTTTTTTAGAAGCAATACAGACAATCAAAATTAATGATTGTTTGATTTTGGTGGTAATGAAATGTTTGTTGCCAACAAAAACCCATGAAACTAACTTTTAATTTTACATTGCATTTTTCCCTAATCAAATAAGATCCGAATTTTAAAGAAAAGAAAGAAAAAAAAATTATCAGTAAGGAAAAATTAATAAACAAAATCCAAATATTGTAGACCCGAAATTTTAGTATTAGTGTTTATTTGCATCCAACAAAAAATGACCTCTTTGAAGTTTGAAGTTTGAACTTCATCGCGTTGTTTAAAACTCCATGACAGAGTTTTCGTTATTCAGATTTCTTTGATAAGCCTAAAAACAAGGAAACTAAGACCTATTATATTTCCCTAAACACCCTTGTTGTAGATAATCGAAGACTAGTTAGTTAGAAAATGTAATGACAAGCGGCCACGCCCCCATCCAAAATCTCCCCCGTCAAAATTTTTCTTTATAGTATATCAAATACATTTATCACGCGAATACACGAAAAAAGCTCGATTTTATGCCGTTAGGTTGGCCCACCTGTGAAAAAATTAATTATTATACTAATTTCCATATCACACTAGATTACCCAACTAGTAAAATGGAGTATGGATTTTCTACGCATACATCGTGTCCCACGCGCGTCCTCGACCCGGTGCGGACACGACACCGATATTAGCACGTCGGTGCTTCACAACTCCGAATAAAGTACGACTAAAAAGAGAACAAGACACAAAACTACGGAAAAAGAGACGGGAGAAATCCCTTAATATGTCTGCGTTTACATAGATTTAAGATTTTCTCTATAGAGAAACAAGATTTGGTTCCCAAGTATATGAGAACCCTAATACTAGAAACAAAGAGCATCTTAGTGAATAGATTTGGTTTATAACAATCCCCTGACTAACCATACATCCATACCATGAAAACTTAAAAGAGAAAAACCTGAAATTGCATATGCATATAAAGGTTTATACAGTGTTTGACACGCATATGTTGCCTCGTTAAAACCTTGACAAGGAAAACTGAGTGGGCAAAGCCTTGACGAAGGAAAAAGAGTACAGTGTGATTTGTCTAGTAAAGACGGTAAGTACTTCATGGCAATTCTTTGGTGAAGAAATCTGCTAGTTGAGGAAGTCTTCTGTAATATTAAACAAGCGGCACTGCCTTCGAATAAACTCTTACCAAACATGTATACTTCTTCAATTGCTAGCTTCTCGAATTATTTTTCGAACGCTGTTGATAAAGTTAGATTTATCTTTTCGTTCTTGAGTATCAATGAATATCTTTGAACAATAAATATAAGATTTGTGCACATGTTCAAATTACTCACAATGTCGACATTTTGAACTTTCCTATTTTGCAAACCAAATTTCCAAAATCACTCAAACCTTATAGTGTGCTTGATACTAGAAATCGTTTTTTCTTTTGGGGATCGGTTTTACCTTAGTTCCCAGTGTAGGTAAGGATAGGTTCTACCTTAGTTACCAATATAAGTAAGGATCAATACTGCAATGATTCCCAATATAAGTAGGGAATGGTTTTACCATGATTCCCCATATAAGTAGGAATTGTCCTGCCTTAGATCTTCAATGAAAATCGGGCCACCAATCCATTTAATTTCTTTCAACTACAAAACAAGTTTGTAAGTATACTTCCTTAAACTCATGTAATCAAACATAGTTTTCTAGGCATGAAATCAATCTTAAATTCATTCCACAATACAAGAAGTTACACAGATTATGTATGTATTGCAATTATGAAATTCAAAAGATAAACGTTATACTTCGTAATTGAATATACCAAGGTTGTAAAACAACTTGTATATTCTTCCTTGACATTTCGATCATTATAACATGATCATTTCTCTAATATAAGAGTTTCATGTATATAACTTCGCAAGCTATCTAAACGACTTAAAAGTAACGATATAGAAATGAAAACAAGTCAAGTCTTGTATTAATGACCTCAAGTAGGAGGATGATGTTTTCGTTGATGTCGATAAGTCTTCAGAGTAATACTTGTATGTCTCAAAATTTTTAGACTTCCTAGTCTAACCAAACAGAGTTGACTCTAGTAATCTAATCAAGCATCTTTTGATTTTTGATACTAAAATATGACAACCACCCTTCACATACCAACGCTTGGCGGGTTCGACTGAACAATGCTCTAACAACATTTAAGCACTAGTTCAATATATAACTCTCCTCCTGTGTTTTTTTATTCCCTAAAAGACAAAAGCATAACAAAAAGAGACAACCTTTACTAGAAAAAGGTTGACACAATCTTAGCTATTATGTGCCAATATAATAATAATCGTTACATGACACATGAGTTTACGAAATACCCACTTATGATTTTTTCATAAAGCAAACCAATACGTTAGATCTGAAAATCTTGTTAAAGCAAAAGTCACAAAATCATAAGAGATAACACATTATGAGACTGAATTATTGGGTTCATGAAAACTGAAAGTGAATCGCATAATCTGAATGCAAAGAGACATAAGATTCACAAGATGGACACACAAACTATTAAAAAATGTCATAAGTTTTACAAAAATAAAACTTATTATTGATAATTGTAAATAGACCTTATACAAGAATTGAAATAAATCAACAATTAAAACATGACATGCCTTGTTAAACTCTTGTAAAGCATCTAGTGTTACTATTCAAGTTTTTTATGTGAATTCTTCCAGTTCAACTTCAAATTCTGTTAGATTTTTCTTGGCGTAGTTCAACATCTTCATATTATAGACATCTATATCAGTACAAGTAGATGACCATCTGAGGTGAAACAATTTCTTCCCATGAAAAGAAATTCTATGTTTCGCATCCGCAATCAGTTATTTGAGCAGTTCTCATCTTCATATTAGTTATAAGATTCCTTCGAACAAATTGGTTTCCTTAACCACACTAAGAGAAACACATGATAGGAAACAAACAATATTAAGAATAATTTTCGAATCTCCCCTTCCCAGTGGTGGTTGAGTCAAGAATTCTCTCATCTTCTTCAACACAATATTTACAACACAATCGCCACTTTATTCTCCATTCTTAGTGAATAATTGTGCGAAGTTCTCTGGATAAAACTCGAAATCTGGACGAGTTTATTAGAACATAAGTTTCTTTACTTAATATTCCACATATTCTTGTTTAAAGTTCTTATTTCTGGATGACATTGTGAACAAAAAAAATTCCTGTCGGACAAAGGATCTCCATGATATGTGCAATTTCAAAAATTCAATAAGCCTCTATTTATATAAGATTTCATGAGTCCAAATAAGTCTTATAAAAGGAAATTTAGGTTCGAAATGGAAGCACAACAGGATTCTTTCTTTTATTAGAAGTTTTGTGGAATGGTGTTTAATATGCCACTAGGACAAGACCATATATTTCATTTTTAATTAGTGATGCTTTAAAATTTATGCATCAACTAATTACAACTGGCTGTTTGTAACCTGTAAAGAGGATTTTTAGGTATCTAATTACAACTGACTAACTTCTCTTACAAAGCAGGATGCCTAGACATTAAAAAAAGTACAACTAACTACTGTGTCTTTCAGGGTTCTTTTTTGGTTTCTTGGATAAGAAACAACTAAATGTTTTTAGATCAAGTGTTGGAGTTGAATACAAGGCATTAACAGTTGCTTCTTCATAATTACATTAGATTAATCATTTTATACTTACTCAAGGAGCAAGGCCTTTCTATGCAGTTTCCATTTATAATCTATTGTGATAACATGAGTTGTTCCATTTACAATCTATTATGATACATCGTCGTCTAAATCCTCACTGACGTCGTCTCAAATTTTTAGACCATGCTTGCGGGTTGTATAGACGGTTCGTATACAGAACCTATCTTGATGGCAGCAGTTTTCTTATCCTTCATCATCGAAGAGATGTATTCCAGTTCGTCTGCATGACGGTTATCCTTTATGCATAATTTTATGAACGTGACGTTGCCTATCTGTGATGCTAGGCTTTGTGCCATTGTCATGTACTCTGCTAAAATTTCATAATGCGTGTCATATTTGACCTTGATCTGATGAATAACTAATTAAGAATCACTTGTGAGGCGGACATTTGTTATTTCTAGTTCAATGATAAAGCGCATGGCATGGATGACAACTTTGTATTCAACCACGTTGTTGGTATGCTCTTCGATTTCTAACTTCAGTGCGTGCACCATTCGATGGCCACTAAGTGCAGTGATAACAATCCATATCCTCGCACCTTCTTTGTTTCTTGATCCGTCGACGAAGACTTCACATCTTTGTTGGTTCGTTAGAGGGAGCACATCCGCGGGATCTTCTTCATCTTATTTTTTCTTGGTAAACCTTCTATCTCAGCATCGTTGGTTGTGGGTAAGTCAGCCAGGAAATCTGTCTAGACATGAGACTTCTGAGATGTCAGTATTTCGTGTATGATGTTGAATTGTGCCATCTGTGCATTTCATTTTGCTAACATACCGACCTTTCCTACATTTTTGGGAACTGATTCCAAAAGTGCCTTGTTTAGGACCCGAAAATAATGAATCAGAAATAAGTTTGCAATTCATTTCCGCTAGGATGAGTTGTAAACATGAGCGCTAGGATGAGTTGTTTAACCTTGATATAATTCATTTCCGCTGCATTGAGAGTTTTGCTTATATTTACTCATTGCTTCGAAGATCTCCTTTAAATCACATAGGTAATCTTTACGTAGCTTACTTTTTATGAGCATATCATTGACGTAGACTTCGAGCGTACGACATATCCATAATTTGAAAATTATATCAACTAATCTTTGATACGTTTCCCCAGCGTTCCTTAACCCGAATGACATGTGAGTATAACAATGGAGTCTGTGCGGGGTAAAGAAAACGATGTGCTCTTGATATTCTTCTGCTAAAGCGAACTGGCTATATATAACCCGAGTAACCGTCCATGAAAATAGACCTTAAACCATTTCTACCACCTGATCAATGCTCGGGAGGGGATAACTATGCTTTGGGAAGGCCTTATTCAAGTTTGTGAAATCAATGCATATTCTGATGCTGCCGTTCTTTTTTGGTACGATGACCATGTTGGATATCCACGTCGGTTATTTAACTTCTATGATGAATCTTGCATCCAAAAGTTTGTTGAGCTCCTGCTCCACAGCGTGATGGTATTCTGGTGCCACCTTCCGCATTCGTTGAATGAATGGGTTCATTCATCGCTATATCCGAAGATCGTGTTTCATGATGGCTGGGTCTACTCTAGGCATGTCGAACATTTTCCAAGAAAAAATATCGGCATATTCTCTGAGCAGGCTATGCAAAGCTTCTTCTCGTTCGGTATCTAACAACGTCCCAACTTTTCTCATCCTAAGACTTTCTTTGGTGCCTATGTTGATTTCTTTAATCTCTTCTATCGACCCAAATAATGGTTTGGATGTGCCTAAATGAATTCTTTGATTAATATTTAACGGGATGATCACCTTCCTTCATCCCTGAAGTACCTACTTCAAAGTTGAATGTCTCGCTACCCTTTATCTGTACGGAGGAAAAAATTATTCCTCTAGTTTCGATGAAACACTGTTCGATGTTTTTATTTGTGATCCCCTCCTCCTTCTTGTCTTTGTGAGCCTTCCTTTTTTCTTCACAATCTTTGTGCATCTGGGTTTCCGCTGCATGGCCGTTTCTCGCGCTAACTTGGTCACCTTCGGTCTCCATCTCTCCGTCTGGGGTCAGGAATCTGAGGTACTGATGGTACATTGTAGCGACTCCTTTGAGACGGTGGACCCATCATATTCCAATAATGGCATTGTATGAGGATGGTGCATCAACGACGTTGACACTACACCATTTTTAGTGATTATCAACAGCGTGATTCAGTTGCAAAGCGGGGTTGCAACAGTTCATATCTGTTCGAAAGTCAATGTTGCAAATTTTCGCAACTGCTTGTAAGCCGTTGCGACATTTCGGTTGCAACAATTTGGACTGTTGCAACGTAAATTTGACGCAACAGTTTCAAAAAGTAGCGAAATTAGGAGGTCGCTTACGAATTGAAAAGTCGCAACCGTAGCATGCAATTGCGAAATGTTTGTAACATCCAAAAAATTATGGTTTTGACCGGTCAAAACCAGGTCAAAATTAGAATTCCTGTAATTAAATTACCCTTTTCATTTGGTAATCAAATTAATCCAACAATACTATCAACAAAATTGAATTTGAATGACAATTATTAACTGACTTCATTTTTAGAAGTGAAAACAATTACATAATATTATAGAAATCTGAAAAGTATACATTCTGATACAGAAACTACCAAAAATAACAACCAAAAATTAAACAATTCAGTTTAAATCAAAATAAAACATGGAATCATTGGTGAACCTGGACTGGAAGGACTTGTAGAAGTATTGACCATGAGAGATGGCCAGCTATTTGTCGAGTATACTTCCATGTAAACACAAGAAAAGCAATACATTAGTAATTGATCTTAATTAACTTTGTTAATGAAGACAAGAAAAACAAGATAAGTTTAAGTAAGTGCTTTGTTGTAAGCAAACATACTCTCCTTGACCAGGATCCTAAGACTATCTCGTGTCAATGTCATACTAATCCAATATGGATGAACTCCTCAAAATATCAGATTAGTCAGTGTTAGTTTCATTCTTTCATGTCATCAATCGATCAATGTGTCCTAAAATAGGTCCTCAACAGGGTATATAGTAAGTTCTGCTAACTGATCTTTTGTATAATCTTCTAATTTTCCTTACTCGGTTACGAGGATGTAGAAACAGTAACCACCAATCTCTAATGGCTCCAGCAAAAGCTAACTCAACTTGTTGATTGGTGCAGGTAAAGAGATAATACCAACTGTGACGTGTTGATAACGAAGATGCACAATTACATATTAAAAATTAAAAATAAGTTATAACTAAACTGTCTTACCTGGAAGCTATGCCACTGTTGTACTGCATGCAAACTTCTTCTGTAGCTCAGAAGCCAATACTTCGGCATCTAGCAAGAACGAATCCAATCCAAACACTCTTGTTAATTTTTTGTTTCCTTGCTACGTTCAGTTACTATCTGAACTGTTTTAAGAGAACCTTTTCGCACAGCAGACTCGCCTCCTCTCGTTACTCTGTGGTGAGGCTGCATTCGACTCAGAAAATCAGCTCCTAAATCCTTTTTATGAATCTCAGTTGGATATGTTGAGCCCTTCTTTATTGTTCCCTTGAAGAGAGCATCACATAGAGTTGCATCCAAAACCACAATGGCTTTGTTTTTACCAAATTCTGAATATTCAACATAACTAGAAACAATACCAGTTACCTCAGATGCACTAAAATATCTTCATGTATCAACTCCCAAAGCACCTAAGATAGGATTCACAGAAACGGATGATTTGTAGATCTCCACCACCTCAAGAGTTGGTCTCTGTGGCTGGCCTTCAGAAGCTACAGAAACACTGTTATCAGCAGCCATCTGAGGTTGCAGCTTCTCTGGTTTAAAGGAGGTGTAATCAGAATGTTTACGATTGACATCAAGTAACATAACTTCCTTCTTGTGCTTATTTTCTTTGGATGATATCTGTCCAAATTGAACAATAAAGGTGTATGCATATTGAGAAACACAACTATGTTGATGTCAAAAAAATAAGGCTTGGCTTCATACAATTAGCTGCATTTTATCTGCATCTCTATAGGGGAGCATATCACATTATATCACAAAAGGAGGAAATACGACAACTCCAATCTCGAGTTACATGTCAAGATGTTGGAAGTGACGTTGGGATTGCTATACAGGACTCGTACTGAAAAAAGATGACAATCAATCCCAATCTTGAAAAATCTCCTAAATTGCATAAATACAAGAACAGTAACAACAATTTCAGTGTAAAGGCTGATACATGTATCTACTAATATCACATGAACGAAGACTGCACAGAAAGATTACCGAAAGGTACACGATTGTAGTTCACCAGCTAGTGTAACCACACGTGTCTACTAATATCACATGAACAAAGACTGCACAGAAAGATTACTGAAATATCCGAAATATTTGACATCAAATCAACCTAATAAATTATTGTAGTTCACCAGCTAGGGCAACCACACATGTATGATGTATCTACTAAGCTATTAATTTTTTGCAAATACCAATAAAGAGATAAATGAAGATTTACCATCCACATCTCCACTCTTTTATTATAGGGAACCTTAGTTTTCCTCTCAACAACATAACATTTAGTCTAGTCTCAAAAATATCTATATGACTATTAGGAGTTTCCAGCATGACAGGAAAAACTTAAGATATAGAGTCGAAATCCATGTTCACCTGTAAACCTTAAACTTCTGTTGTTAAAAAGAGAGAAAAAATATGTTATCGAAAGACAGAATGAACACAAGGAGAGCAACAATATGACCAGCACAAGCTCTCCATAACTCTGAATACAGATCATCACATCAATAACCTAGAACAATCAAACCAAAATCAAGGTCAACCAATGTAGAAATAGAAACAAAATCAAACTCAAAGAAAGGAGAAGCTTCATTTCTGAATCAAGACCAAGAAAAATTAAGAAAACCCCATTATCAAAATAAAAAAAAAAGAGCTTCATTTCTAATTTCTGAATGGTTCAATATCATTGATGTGCAAACCTAGATAACACAATGTTACAATTAGCATTAAACCCTAAACCTTTAAAATCAACATTACTAAACAAGGAGAAATTTAAGAAAAAACTTACATAAGAAGAAATTCCTAAGAATCCCATCACAAGTCTCAACACCTTCAAGAACATGGGATGCAATTTCTGGAGGTATGATAGGTGATGATGGTCGTGTCATTAAATCATCACCAACCAAAATGGTTTCGTCCATCGATGGCTCTAAATCAGCTAGAATAAAAACCAAACAAAACCCATCAATTTAGACATACAAGGATTCTATTTTAACAATTGTATAGCAAAACTGAAAACAATCTGATAAAAAGAATTTGAAAGAAATCTGAAGAAAATTGATAATTAGGTGAAGAAATTCCATTCTTACCATCCATGATTACTCTGTAATTCCTTTCTCCCTCCCTCTAGTATAACTGTAAAAGTATGATTGATTGATTCACAAAACCCTAGTCATTCAATTCAACAATGATAAAAAAAAATGATTCTGGAATTGATAAGAAACCAACTTTTTCACACCTTTACACATAAGATCTGAACCCGTTAGATCCCTTAGTAACCCAGAATGATATGAACACTCGATCTGTACAAAGAGCTCACTGAATCAATGGATTAAACCTAATGAACAGATCTTACAGCTCAATTTTAACTCCATTCTTCATCCAAATCAACATGCCGTTTAAAAGAAACCCCGAATTTAAGAAACATAGATTGTTTTGTTTATTACCTGAATCAGTTTAACCGAAGCCTTAGATGAGATTTGGAGTCTGAAATTGAAATAGAAAGAAGAATTTGGTGTCTGAGCCCTAATAATCTAAAACCCTAAAAAGTTTTTTTCTCAGAAATCAAACAAAGGTATAGATTTTAGGCTTCAATGATCATTTAGCGGAATATGAGAGAACTTTCTTTTTTGGTAGAGGAGAGAACGAGAGAGGAGCAGAGAACGAGAGAAGAAGAGATAAGATAATGAGAGGTAGAGAAGAGAACATGGTGTTCTCGTTAATCATATAGACTGAGTCAGTTTTGAAGCTGACTCCAAGTATCTGAATGGCCTGAAACCGAGTCAGCTTGAAAGTGTGGGCAGTCACATACACGAGTCGCACCCGTACAACTCAATTCTGTTGCGAATTGTAGCAAGTTCAAACAGTTGCGAGTTTTGTAACCACAAAGAACTGTTGGAACATTTTCGCAACAGAATTTCGCAACTGAAAATTCGCAACAGGCGATAAACTGTTGCGACTTCTAGTTACTAATCCTTGAATTTGGTGTAGTGTGAATCTGGTATTACGTACCTTCATTGGTCCTGCATTTACTTCTAGAATGATGTCACACAGGGGATTTGATGTTGGATATGGGTCAGGTCGGTGATGGAGGTTTTTAGATAACTCTCACCAAACTTAGTCGGTGGACCAAAGATTGGGATAAACCCAATTTTAGTCGGTTATGAGTTAGGATTAGGATTAAGAGTTTTATGATAACTCTTAATTGGTTTACTTGATCCTAAATTCTAGGAACTTTGTGGACAAGTTATGAAACCCTAGTCTTGTAGGCTAAGTAATGTACCTATATAAATAGCCTAGTAGAGAACCTAGAAAATTACACCAAAAAAACTTCTTGCTGAGTTAGTTAACTATGATGAGAAGATCAACGACGAGGAACAAGATTTGTGTCTGATAAACTCTCTTCCTGAAAGGTATGAACCCGTGATTAAGGCTTTAATGCATGGCAAGGATAAGATAACATACGCTGAGGTCACTACAACATTGTGTAGTGAGGAGTTCAGGAAGATGGACCGTGAAGACCTGTCAAGTGAAGCTAACAGTGACTTGCTTCTTGTAAGAGGTCGTTCAACAGACAGGAGAAAGACGAATGGTGATCGTGGCAAAGTGAAAGCGCATTCAAAGTCAAGAGCGCGTCTGCAGAAGGATGAATGTGCATGGTTTCATGACTTTGGCCATTGGGATAAGGATTGTACCAAGCGTAAAGATTGAGAAGGAGATAACAACAAGACCGAGGTGAACATTGCTAAGGCAAGTGATGATTCAGATGTAGCTTCGGATTTCTCACTGACTGTGACACCATCATCTTGTATCGTAACTGACGGTACATGGGTACTAGATTCTGGTGCTACTTATCACATATGTCCTCATCGGGACTGGTTCTCAAGCTTCGAGAAGTTTGGTGGAGAAGTACGTATGGGGAATAATCATACCTGCAGGGTGATCGGGATTGGTAGTATTCGAATCAAGATGCATGATGGTATGGTTCGGGAACTGAAGGAAGTAAGGTTCGTACCTGCTGTGAAGAAGAATCTGATTTCGCTCGGAACTTTGGAAGCTAAGGGGTACAAGTTAGTCGCTGAAAATGGCATTCTAAAGATAATCTCTGTATCGTTGGTAATCATGAAGGGCAAAAGGCATCATAACTTGTACTACTTAACTTGGAGTACAGTAACAGGAGATGTGTCAATTTCTGAACACATCGAGACTGCATCGATGGAGACCACGAAGTTATGGCATATGCGACTTGCACATCCAGGTGATAAGTCGTTACACTCTTTAATTCGTCAAGATTTATTGAAAGGTGCTATTGCCTGCAAATTAGAGTTTTGTGAACATTGTGTGAAAGGAAAGAAAACAAGAACAAGTTTTGGCACAACAATCCACAACACTAGTGGAGTTCTTGAGTATGTTCACTCAGATGTTTGGGGTCCCTCCAAGAATGCATCATTGGGAGGGAAACATTGGTTCGTGTCTTTCATTGATGACTATTCTAGGCGAGTATGGGTGTACACCATGAGGCATAAGGATGAAGTCCTAGAAGTCTTTGTGAGGTGGAAAAAGGCAACTGAGACTCAAACTGGCAGAAAGATCAAGGTACTACGTTCGGACAATGGTGGAGAGTACAAAAGTGATTCATTCTTGCAAGTATGTCAGGATGAGGGAATACATAGGCATTTAACAGTTAAGAAGACACCGCAACAAAATGGGGTAGCTGAACGCATGAATCGTACTTTGCTGGAGATGGTACGATGTATGTTATTTAATGCTGGATTAGGTAAAGCGTTTTGGGCTGAGACAGTTATATATGCGTGCTTCCTCATTAATAGGTTGCCATCAGCTGCATTAGAAGGTAAAACTCCGATGGAGAAGTGGTATGGTAAACCAGCTTATGAATATGACTCAATTCATATCTTTGGTTGCCCTTCTTGGTATCATGTTAGTGAAAACAAGCTTGATAGCCGTGCTGTTAAAGGCATCTTTATGGGTGTGAAGAAAGGCGTGAAAGGGTTCAAAATTTGGAATTCAATAGAGAAGAAGATAGTCATGAGTAGAGATGTTACATTTGATGAAGCGTCTATGGTAAAGTCTTGGGGTTCTCAGCAGGTGGAGAACAGAAGCACCAATACTAGTGAGCCTTTGCAGCAGGTGGAGATTGATGCAACTCCACTAATTCCAGCTAAGTATGTATCTGTTACGACTACTTCGGAATGCGTGACGTCTACAAGGGAGGTAACTACTGAAGTTCCAAATGATAGTGACGATGTTTATGAAGAGGAACATGAAGCAGTGGAAGATACAGAAGCTACGGTCACTGAGACCATAGAAACCAGCAAACCGAGAAGATCAATCAGGAAACCTGGTTGGATGAATGATTTTATAGCTTATGCATTACCAGTTGTTGAAGAAGGTATTCCTAATACCTATTTTGAAGCTATACACAGTGTAGAGCATCAAGAATGGGAAGCTGCTATGCAGGATGAGATGGAGTCTCTTTAAAAGAATGGCACATGGATTCTTACGAAGCTTCCGAACGGTAAGAAGGCCATTGGGTGCAAATGGGTATATGCTAATAAAGAAGGATCTCAGATGAATCAAGTACGCTACAAGGCAAGGTTAGTTTCAAAAGGTTATGCCCAAAAGGAAGGGATTGACTACAATGAGGTGTTCTCTCCAGTTGTGAAACACACATCAATCCGAATTTTGTTGGCCTTGGTAGCACAGTATGATTTAGACCTAGTTCAGCTAGATGTGAAGACGGCGTTCTTACATGGTGATCTAGAAGAAGAGATTTATATGACTCAGCCGAGTGGTTTCAAAGTTGATGGAAGAGAAGATTGTGTATGCAAGCTGAAGAAATCGTTGTATGGGATGAAACAGCCTCCAAGACGGTGGTATAAGCGATTTGATCAGTTTATGATTGGCCAGACATGCACAAGAAGTCACTATGACCATTGTGTATACTTCAAGAAGATACGTGATGGGTCTTTCATATATTTGCTCATGTATGTCGATGATATGCTGATAGCATCGAATAACAAGAAAGAGATTGATAATTTGAAGCAAAAATTGTCAACTGAGTTCGAGATGAAAGATCTGGGAGAAGCTAAGAATATTCTTGGCATGGAGATTCAACGTGACAGAAAGAAGGGTAAAGTTTGTTTGTCTCAAAAGGAATACTTGAAGAAAGTGTTACAGAAATTTGGTATCTGCGAAGGAACTAAATCTGTAAGTACTCCCCCTGGTCCTCATTTTAAGTTGAGTTCTGATATGTCTCCCACTACTGAAGAAGAGCGTGATTATATGTCCCAAGTCCCATATGCTAGTGCTATTGGTAGCTTGATGTATGCGATGGTATGTACAAGGTCGTATATTTCACATGGAGTAAGTATGATCAGCCGTTATATGCATAATCCTGGTAAAGGACATTGGCAAGCTGTGAAATGGATTTTGAGGTATCTTTATGATACTGTTGATGTTGGCTTGGAGTTTGTGAAGGAAGATGGGAACAATCATCTTTGTGTTGGTTATGTGGATTCTGACTATGCTGGTGATTTGGACAAGAGGCGTTCAACTACAGGGTATGTATTTACCTTGGCTGGAGCACCGGTTAGTTGGAGATCGATTTTGCAGTCTATTGTGGCTCTCTCAACTACTGAAGCGGAGTATATGGCAGTGACTAAAGCATTTAAGGAGGCTCTATGGTTACAGGGTTTGCTAGATGACTTGGGTGTTGTGCAGGAACAACTGCCTGTGCATTGTGATAGTCTTAGTGCAATTTACTTGGCTAAGAATCAAGTGCATCATGCCATAAACAAACATATAGATGTTCGATTTCACTTGTTAGAGAAATTCTGGAAGAAGAAGACATTCTACTTGTGAAGATCGATACCAAAGACAATCCAGCTGATATTTTAACGAAAGTAGTATCTGGGGTCAAGTTTCGTCATTGCTCGAAATTGATCCACATTCTTCTGGTTTGGTGATACCCTTTGGGGTAGAGGTTCTTAGGAACCTGGTGGAGGCCTTCTA
>NC_039363.1:166857004-166861042 GCF_003573695.1 Papaver somniferum | reverse complement strand
GAGTTCTTGAGTATGTTCACTCAGATGTTTGGGGTCCCTCCAAGAATGCATCATTGGGAGGGAAACATTGGTTCGTGTCTTTCATTGATGACTATTCTAGGCGAGTATGGGTGTACACCATGAGGCATAAGGATGAAGTCCTAGAAGTCTTTGTGAGGTGGAAAAAGGCAACTGAGACTCAAACTGGCAGAAAGATCAAGGTACTACGTTCGGACAATGGTGGAGAGTACAAAAGTGATTCATTCTTGCAAGTATGTCAGGATGAGGGAATACATAGGCATTTAACAGTTAAGAAGACACCGCAACAAAATGGGGTAGCTGAACGCATGAATCGTACTTTGCTGGAGATGGTACGATGTATGTTATTTAATGCTGGATTAGGTAAAGCGTTTTGGGCTGAGGCAGTTATATATGCGTGCTTCCTCATTAATAGGTTGCCATCAGCTGCATTAGAAGGTAAAACTCCGATGGAGAAGTGGTATGGTAAACCAGCTTATGAATATGACTCAATTCATATCTTTGGTTGCCCTTCTTGGTATCATGTTAGTGAAAACAAGCTTGATAGCCTTGCTGTTAAAGGCATCTTTATGGGTGTGAAGAAAGGCGTGAAAGGGTTCAAAATTTGGAATTCAATAGAGAAGAAGATAGTCATGAGTAGAGATGTTACATTTGATGAAGCGTCTATGGTAAAGTCTTGGGGTTCTCAGCAGGTGGATAACAGAAGCACCAATACTAGTGAGCCTTTGCAGCAGGTGGAGATTGATGCAACTCCACTAATTCCAGCTAAGTATGTATCTGTTACGACTACTTCGGAATGCGTGACGTCTACAAGGGAGGTAACTACTGAAGTTCCAAATGATAGTGACGATGTTTATGAAGAGGAACATGAAGCAGTGGAAGATACAGAAGCTACGGTCACTGAGACCATAGAAACCAGCAAACCGAGAAGATCAATCAGGAAACCTGGTTGGATGAATGATTTTATAGCTTATGCATTACCAGTTGTTGAAGAAGGTATTCCTAATACCTATTTTGAAGCTATACACAGTGTAGAGCATCAAGAATGGGAAGCTGCTATGCAGGATGAGATGGAGTCTCTTTAAAAGAATGGCACATGGATTCTTACGAAGCTTCCGAACGGTAAGAAGGCCATTGGGTGCAAATGGGTATATGCTAATAAAGAAGGATCTCAGATGAATCAAGTACGCTACAAGGCAAGGTTAGTTTCAAAAGGTTATGCCCAAAAGGAAGGGATTGACTACAATGAGGTGTTCTCTCCAGTTGTGAAACACACATCAATCCGAATTTTGTTGGCCTTGGTAGCACAGTATGATTTAGACCTAGTTCAGCTAGATGTGAAGACGGCGTTCTTACATGGTGATCTAGAAGAAGAGATTTATATGACTCAGCCGAGTGGTTTCAAAGTTGATGGAAGAGAAGATTGTGTATGCAAGCTGAAGAAATCGTTGTATGGGATGAAACAGCCTCCAAGACGGTGGTATAAGCGATTTGATCAGTTTATGATTGGCCAGACATGCACAAGAAGTCACTATGACCATTGTGTATACTTCAAGAAGATACGTGATGGGTCTTTCATATATTTGCTCATGTATGTCGATGATATGCTGATAGCATCGAATAACAAGAAAGAGATTGATAATTTGAAGCAAAAATTGTCAACTGAGTTCGAGATGAAAGATCTGGGAGAAGCTAAGAATATTCTTGGCATGGAGATTCAACGTGACAGAAAGAAGGGTAAAGTTTGTTTGTCTCAAAAGGAATACTTGAAGAAAGTGTTACAGAAATTTGGTATCTGCGAAGGAACTAAATCTGTAAGTACTCCCCCTGGTCCTCATTTTAAGTTGAGTTCTGATATGTCTCCCACTACTGAAGAAGAGCGTGATTATATGTCCCAAGTCCCATATGCTAGTGCTATTGGTAGCTTGATGTATGCGATGGTATGTACAAGGTCGTATATTTCACATGGAGTAAGTATGATCAGCCGTTATATGCATAATCCTGGTAAAGGACATTGGCAAGCTGTGAAATGGATTTTGAGGTATCTTTATGATACTGTTGATGTTGGCTTGGAGTTTGTGAAGGAAGATGGGAACAATCATCTTTGTGTTGGTTATGTGGATTCTGACTATGCTGGTGATTTGGACAAGAGGCGTTCAACTACAGGGTATGTATTTACCTTGGCTGGAGCACCAGTTAGTTGGAGATCGATTTTGCAGTCTATTGTGGCTCTCTCAACTACTGAAGCGGAGTATATGGCAGTGACTAAAGCATTTAAGGAGGCTATATGGTTACAGGGTTTGCTAGATGACTTGGGTGTTGTGCAGGAACAACTGCCTGTGCATTGTGATAGTCTTAGTGCAATTTACTTGGCTAAGAATCAAGTGCATCATGCCATAAACAAACATATAGATGTTCGATTTCACTTGTTAGAGAAATTCTGGAAGAAGAAGACATTCTACTTGTGAAGATCGATACCAAAGACAATCCAGCTGATATTTTAACGAAAGTAGTATCTGGGGTCAAGTTTCGTCATTGCTCGAAATTGATCCACATTCTTCTGGTTTGGTGATACCCTTTGGGGTAGAGGTTCTTAGGAACCTGGTGGAGGCCTTCTATCAAGGCCATTGAGTGAACTACGGTCGGTTTGATTCCTTGCAGAGGATACGTAGGCAGCCTATGGCGCAATCGACGTTGGAAGACGAAGGTGATTTTGTTATTGATCGTCTCATGCATGAATGCATGATCCGAGGTGGAGAATTGTTGGATATGGGTCAGGTCGGTGATGGAGGTTTTTAGATAACTCTCACCAAACTTAGTCGGTGGACCAAAGATTGGGATAAACCAAATTTTAGGCGGTTAGGATTAGGATTAAGAGTTTTATGATAACTCTTAATTGGTTTACTTGATCCTAAATTCTAGGAACTTTGTGGACAAGTTATGAAACCCTAGTCTTGTAGGCTAAGTAATGTACCTATATAAATAGCCTAGTAGAGAACCTAGAAAATTACACCAAAAAAATTCTTCTTTCTCTCATAGGGTTTATATGTTTTCTCCCAAACGATAATATATAAATCTCTTGTTTTTCCCGAGGATTCAACCTCGTTAAATTCTTGTCTCTTTTATCTTCTTTAGTTTGTGTTCTTTGCAATATTTGGAGTACCATTGTGTAGCTGTGCAAATCGCTTCCGCAGGGTTTTAGCGCAACAATTGGCATCAAGAGCTCGGGTTAGGTTCTTGGAATTTTTGGTATTCATAATATTGCAGCGGGAGTATTTTTTTTTTTCTGAAGTTGTTTGAGGTAATTCTGATCTCAAAGTTTAGTTTTTTATCTATATTTGTTTTTTTGTGAACAATGGTTGACAGGAAAGATCCAGTTGATCCGAAAGATCCTTTAGGAGAACATTCGGAGTCCACAAGTAAAGATAAAGAAACAAAAGAAGAAATACTGCATTCTCATAGGTCACAACTGAAGGTTGAAAAGTTCACCGGAACCAATAACTTTGGTTTATGGAGAACAGACGTAATGGATGCTCTTGTTCATCTTGACCTAGAAGAAGCTCTAGAAGGTCGGCCAGCGGAGATGTCTGACAAGCAGTGGAACAAGATGAATAAATTATGTTTGGGTTCGATTCGTGGGTGTTTAGCAACATCAGTAAGAGTTAATTATCAGCACGAGACTTCAACTAAGGATCTCTGGGAAAATCTAGAGAAGGAGTACCTTGTGAAGAACGTGGCTAATAGGATACATCTTAAGAGAAATTTATATCGCTATAACATGAAGAAAGGTGCAACTCTAACAGAGCACCTGGATTCATATAATAAACTTCTTGCTGAGTTAGTTAACTATGATGAGAAGATCAACGACGAGGAACAAGCTTTGTGTCTGATAAACTCTCTTCCTGAAAGGTATGAACCCGTGATTAAGGCTTTAATGCATGGCAAGGATAAGATAACATACGCTGAGGTCACTACAACATTGTGTAGTGAGGAGTTCAGGAAGATGGACCGTGAAGACCT
>NC_039363.1:166853364-166856994 GCF_003573695.1 Papaver somniferum | reverse complement strand
AACAGAAGCACCAATACTAGTGAGCCTTTGCAGCAGGTGGAGATTGATGCAACTCCACTAATTCCAGCTAAGTATGTATCTGTTACGACTACTTCGGAATGCGTGACGTCTACAAGGGAGGTAACTACTGAAGTTCCAAATGATAGTGACGATGTTTATGAAGAGGAACATGAAGCAGTGGAAGATACAGAAGCTACGGTCACTGAGACCATAGAAACCAGCAAACCGAGAAGATCAATCAGGAAACCTGGTTGGATGAATGATTTTATAGCTTATGCATTACCAGTTGTTGAAGAAGGTATTCCTAATACCTATTTTGAAGCTATACACAGTGTAGAGCATCAAGAATGGGAAGCTGCTATGCAGGATGAGATGGAGTCTCTTTAAAAGAATGGCACATGGATTCTTACGAAGCTTCCGAACGGTAAGAAGGCCATTGGGTGCAAATGGGTATATGCTAATAAAGAAGGATCTCAGATGAATCAAGTACGCTACAAGGCAAGGTTAGTTTCAAAAGGTTATGCCCAAAAGGAAGGGATTGACTACAATGAGGTGTTCTCTCCAGTTGTGAAACACACATCAATCCGAATTTTGTTGGCCTTGGTAGCACAGTATGATTTAGACCTAGTTCAGCTAGATGTGAAGACGGCGTTCTTACATGGTGATCTAGAAGAAGAGATTTATATGACTCAGCCGAGTGGTTTCAAAGTTGATGGAAGAGAAGATTGTGTATGCAAGCTGAAGAAATCGTTGTATGGGATGAAACAGCCTCCAAGACGGTGGTATAAGCGATTTGATCAGTTTATGATTGGCCAGACATGCACAAGAAGTCACTATGACCATTGTGTATACTTCAAGAAGATACGTGATGGGTCTTTCATATATTTGCTCATGTATGTCGATGATATGCTGATAGCATCGAATAACAAGAAAGAGATTGATAATTTGAAGCAAAAATTGTCAACTGAGTTCGAGATGAAAGATCTGGGAGAAGCTAAGAATATTCTTGGCATGGAGATTCAACGTGACAGAAAGAAGGGTAAAGTTTGTTTGTCTCAAAAGGAATACTTGAAGAAAGTGTTACAGAAATTTGGTATCTGCGAAGGAACTAAATCTGTAAGTACTCCCCCTGGTCCTCATTTTAAGTTGAGTTCTGATATGTCTCCCACTACTGAAGAAGAGCGTGATTATATGTCCCAAGTCCCATATGCTAGTGCTATTGGTAGCTTGATGTATGCGATGGTATGTACAAGGTCGTATATTTCACATGGAGTAAGTATGATCAGCCGTTATATGCATAATCCTGGTAAAGGACATTGGCAAGCTGTGAAATGGATTTTGAGGTATCTTTATGATACTGTTGATGTTGGCTTGGAGTTTGTGAAGGAAGATGGGAACAATCATCTTTGTGTTGGTTATGTGGATTCTGACTATGCTGGTGATTTGGACAAGAGGCGTTCAACTACAGGGTATGTATTTACCTTGGCTGGAGCACCGGTTAGTTGGAGATCGATTTTGCAGTCTATTGTGGCTCTCTCAACTACTGAAGCGGAGTATATGGCAGTGACTAAAGCATTTAAGGAGGCTCTATGGTTACAGGGTTTGCTAGATGACTTGGGTGTTGTGCAGGAACAACTGCCTGTGCATTGTGATAGTCTTAGTGCAATTTACTTGGCTAAGAATCAAGTGCATCATGCCATAAACAAACATATAGATGTTCGATTTCACTTGTTAGAGAAATTCTGGAAGAAGAAGACATTCTACTTGTGAAGATCGATACCAAAGACAATCCAGCTGATATTTTAACGAAAGTAGTATCTGGGGTCAAGTTTCGTCATTGCTCGAAATTGATCCACATTCTTCTGGTTTGGTGATACCCTTTGGGGTAGAGGTTCTTAGGAACCTGGTGGAGGCCTTCTAGCAAGGCCATTGAGTGAACTACGGTCGGTTTGATTCCTTGCAGAGGATAAGTAGGAAGCCTATGGCGCAATCGACGTTGGAAGACGAAGGTGATTTTGTTATTGATCGTCTCATGCATGAATGCATGATCCGAGGTGGAGAATTGTTGAATAGGTCGGTGTATAAGAGTTTGGAGAAACTAAAACTCTCCAAGTCGGTGAGACTAATTTGGGATAAATCAAATTTTAGTCGGTCACCAAGTTAGATTAGGATTAAGAGTTAAGATCACTCTTAATTAGCTTTCTTGATCCTAAAGACTAGGAACTTATTAACTAAGTTATGGAACCCTAATCCCTACCTATGTGTATATAAATAGCCTAGTAGAGAACCTAGAAAGACACACCAAAAAATTCTTCTTTCTCTCTTAGGGTTTATATGTTTTCTCCCAAACGATAATATATAAATCTCTTGTTTTTCCCGAGGATTCAACCTCGTTAAATTCTTGTCTCTTTTATCTTCTTTAGTTTGTGTTCTTTGCAATATTTGGAGTACCATTGTGTAGCTGTGCAAATCGCTTCCGCAGGGTTTTAGCGCAACAATTGGCATCAATAGCTCGGGTTAGGTTCTTGGAATTTTCGGTATTCATAATATTGCAGCGGGAGTATTTTTTTCTGAAGTTGTTTGAGGTAATTCTGATCTCAAAGTTTAGTTTTTTATCTATATTTGGTTGTTTGTGAACAATGGTTGACGGGAAAGATCCAGTTGATCTGAAAGATCCTTTAGGAGAACATTCGGAGTCCACAAGTAAAGATAAAGAAACAAAACAAGAAATACTGCATTCTCATAGATCACAACTGAAGGTTGAAAAGTTCACCGGAACCAATAACTTTGGTTTATGGAGAACAGACGTAATGGATGCTCTTGTTCATCTTGACCTAGAAGAAGCTCTAGAAGGTCGGCCAGCGGAGATGTCTGACAAGCAGTGGAACAAGATGAATAAATTATGTTTGGGTTCGATTCGTGGGTGTTTAGCAACATCAGTAAGAGTTAATTATCAGCACGAGACTTCAACTAAGGATCTCTGGGAAAATCTAGAGAAGGAGTACCTTGTGAAGAACGTGGCTAATAGGATACATCTTAAGAGAAATTTATATCGCTATAACATGAAGAAAGGTGCAACTCTAACAGAGCACCTGGATTCATATAATAAACTTCTTGCTGAGTTAGTTAACTATGATGAGAAGATCAACGACGAGGAACAAGCTTTGTGTCTGATAAACTCTCTTCCTGAAAGGTATGAACCCGTGATTAAGGCTTTAATGCATGGCAAGGATAAGATAACATACGCTGAGGTCACTACAACATTGTGTAGTGAGGAGTTCAGGAAGATGGACCGTGAAGACCTATCAAGTGACTTGCTTCTTGTAAGAGGTCGTTCAACAGACAGGAGAAAGAAGAATGGTGATCGTGGCAAAGTGAAAGCGCATTCAAAGTCAAGAGCGCGTCTGCAGAAGGATGAATGTGCATGGTTTCATGACTTTGGCCATTGGGATAAGGATTGTACCAAGCGTAAAGATTGAGAAGGAGATAACAACAAGACCGAGGTGAACATTGCTAAGGCAAGTGATGATTCAGATGTAGCTTCGGATTTCTCACTGACTGTGACACCATCATCTTGTATCGTAACTGACGGTACATGGGTACTAGATTCTGGTGCTACTTATCACATAT
>NC_039363.1:166804851-166853354 GCF_003573695.1 Papaver somniferum | reverse complement strand
AACAGAAGCACCAATACTAGTGAGCCTTTGCAGCAGGTGGAGATTGATGCAACTCCACTAATTCCAGCTAAGTATGTATCTGTTACGACTACTTCGGAATGCGTGACGTCTACAAGGGAGGTAACTACTGAAGTTCCAAATGATAGTGACGATGTTTATGAAGAGGAACATGAAGCAGTGGAAGATACAGAAGCTACGGTCACTGAGACCATAGAAACCAGCAAACCGAGAAGATCAATCAGGAAACCTGGTTGGATGAATGATTTTATAGCTTATGCATTACCAGTTGTTGAAGAAGGTATTCCTAATACCTATTTTGAAGCTATACACAGTGTAGAGCATCAAGAATGGGAAGCTGCTATGCAGGATGAGATGGAGTCTCTTTAAAAGAATGGCACATGGATTCTTACGAAGCTTCCGAACGGTAAGAAGGCCATTGGGTGCAAATGGGTATATGCTAATAAAGAAGGATCTCAGATGAATCAAGTACGCTACAAGGCAAGGTTAGTTTCAAAAGGTTATGCCCAAAAGGAAGGGATTGACTACAATGAGGTGTTCTCTCCAGTTGTGAAACACACATCAATCCGAATTTTGTTGGCCTTGGTAGCACAGTATGATTTAGACCTAGTTCAGCTAGATGTGAAGACGGCGTTCTTACATGGTGATCTAGAAGAAGAGATTTATATGACTCAGCCGAGTGGTTTCAAAGTTGATGGAAGAGAAGATTGTGTATGCAAGCTGAAGAAATCGTTGTATGGGATGAAACAGCCTCCAAGACGGTGGTATAAGCGATTTGATCAGTTTATGATTGGCCAGACATGCACAAGAAGTCACTATGACCATTGTGTATACTTCAAGAAGATACGTGATGGGTCTTTCATATATTTGCTCATGTATGTCGATGATATGCTGATAGCATCGAATAACAAGAAAGAGATTGATAATTTGAAGCAAAAATTGTCAACTGAGTTCGAGATGAAAGATCTGGGAGAAGCTAAGAATATTCTTGGCATGGAGATTCAACGTGACAGAAAGAAGGGTAAAGTTTGTTTGTCTCAAAAGGAATACTTGAAGAAAGTGTTACAGAAATTTGGTATCTGCGAAGGAACTAAATCTGTAAGTACTCCCCCTGGTCCTCATTTTAAGTTGAGTTCTGATATGTCTCCCACTACTGAAGAAGAGCGTGATTATATGTCCCAAGTCCCATATGCTAGTGCTATTGGTAGCTTGATGTATGCGATGGTATGTACAAGGTCGTATATTTCACATGGAGTAAGTATGATCAGCCGTTATATGCATAATCCTGGTAAAGGACATTGGCAAGCTGTGAAATGGATTTTGAGGTATCTTTATGATACTGTTGATGTTGGCTTGGAGTTTGTGAAGGAAGATGGGAACAATCATCTTTGTGTTGGTTATGTGGATTCTGACTATGCTGGTGATTTGGACAAGAGGCGTTCAACTACAGGGTATGTATTTACCTTGGCTGGAGCACCGGTTAGTTGGAGATCGATTTTGCAGTCTATTGTGGCTCTCTCAACTACTGAAGCGGAGTATATGGCAGTGACTAAAGCATTTAAGGAGGCTCTATGGTTACAGGGTTTGCTAGATGACTTGGGTGTTGTGCAGGAACAACTGCCTGTGCATTGTGATAGTCTTAGTGCAATTTACTTGGCTAAGAATCAAGTGCATCATGCCATAAACAAACATATAGATGTTCGATTTCACTTGTTAGAGAAATTCTGGAAGAAGAAGACATTCTACTTGTGAAGATCGATACCAAAGACAATCCAGCTGATATTTTAACGAAAGTAGTATCTGGGGTCAAGTTTCGTCATTGCTCGAAATTGATCCACATTCTTCTGGTTTGGTGATACCCTTTGGGGTAGAGGTTCTTAGGAACCTGGTGGAGGCCTTCTAGCAAGGCCATTGAGTGAACTACGGTCGGTTTGATTCCTTGCAGAGGATAAGTAGGAAGCCTATGGCGCAATCGACGTTGGAAGACGAAGGTGATTTTGTTATTGATCGTCTCATGCATGAATGCATGATCCGAGGTGGAGAATTGTTGAATAGGTCGGTGTATAAGAGTTTGGAGAAACTAAAACTCTCCAAGTCGGTGAGACTAATTTGGGATAAATCAAATTTTAGTCGGTCACCAAGTTAGATTAGGATTAAGAGTTAAGATCACTCTTAATTAGCTTTCTTGATCCTAAAGACTAGGAACTTATTAACTAAGTTATGGAACCCTAATCCCTACCTATGTGTATATAAATAGCCTAGTAGAGAACCTAGAAAGACACACCAAAAAATTCTTCTTTCTCTCTTAGGGTTTATATGTTTTCTCCCAAACGATAATATATAAATCTCTTGTTTTTCCCGAGGATTCAACCTCGTTAAATTCTTGTCTCTTTTATCTTCTTTAGTTTGTGTTCTTTGCAATATTTGGAGTACCATTGTGTAGCTGTGCAAATCGCTTCCGCAGGGTTTTAGCGCAACAATTGGCATCAATAGCTCGGGTTAGGTTCTTGGAATTTTCGGTATTCATAATATTGCAGCGGGAGTATTTTTTTCTGAAGTTGTTTGAGGTAATTCTGATCTCAAAGTTTAGTTTTTTATCTATATTTGGTTGTTTGTGAACAATGGTTGACGGGAAAGATCCAGTTGATCTGAAAGATCCTTTAGGAGAACATTCGGAGTCCACAAGTAAAGATAAAGAAACAAAACAAGAAATACTGCATTCTCATAGATCACAACTGAAGGTTGAAAAGTTCACCGGAACCAATAACTTTGGTTTATGGAGAACAGACGTAATGGATGCTCTTGTTCATCTTGACCTAGAAGAAGCTCTAGAAGGTCGGCCAGCGGAGATGTCTGACAAGCAGTGGAACAAGATGAATAAATTATGTTTGGGTTCGATTCGTGGGTGTTTAGCAACATCAGTAAGAGTTAATTATCAGCACGAGACTTCAACTAAGGATCTCTGGGAAAATCTAGAGAAGGAGTACCTTGTGAAGAACGTGGCTAATAGGATACATCTTAAGAGAAATTTATATCGCTATAACATGAAGAAAGGTGCAACTCTAACAGAGCACCTGGATTCATATAATAAACTTCTTGCTGAGTTAGTTAACTATGATGAGAAGATCAACGACGAGGAACAAGCTTTGTGTCTGATAAACTCTCTTCCTGAAAGGTATGAACCCGTGATTAAGGCTTTAATGCATGGCAAGGATAAGATAACATACGCTGAGGTCACTACAACATTGTGTAGTGAGGAGTTCAGGAAGATGGACCGTGAAGACCTATCAAGTGACTTGCTTCTTGTAAGAGGTCGTTCAACAGACAGGAGAAAGAAGAATGGTGATCGTGGCAAAGTGAAAGCGCATTCAAAGTCAAGAGCGCGTCTGCAGAAGGATGAATGTGCATGGTTTCATGACTTTGGCCATTGGGATAAGGATTGTACCAAGCGTAAAGATTGAGAAGGAGATAACAACAAGACCGAGGTGAACATTGCTAAGGCAAGTGATGATTCAGATGTAGCTTCGGATTTCTCACTGACTGTGACACCATCATCTTGTATCGTAACTGACGGTACATGGGTACTAGATTCTGGTGCTACTTATCACATATATCCTCATCGGGACTGGTTCTCAAGCTTCGAGAAGTTTGGTGGAGAAGTACGTATGGGGAATAATCATACCTGCAGGGTGATCGGGATTGGTAGTATTCGAATCAAGATGCATGATGGTATGGTTCGGGAACTGAAGGAAGTAAGGTTCGTACCTGCTGTGAAGAAGAATCTGATTTCGCTCGGAACTTTGGAAGCTAAGGGGTACAAGTTAGTCGCTGAAAATGGCATTCTAAAGATAATCTCTGGATCGTTGGTAATCATGAAGGGCACAAGGCATCATAACTTGTGCTACTTAACTGGGAGTACAGTAACAGGAGATGTGTCAATTTCTGAACACATCGAGACTGCATCGATGGAGACCACGAAGTTATGGCATATGCGACTTGCACATCCAGGTGATAAGTCGTTACACTCTTTAATTCGTCAAGATTTATTGAAAGGTGCTATTGCCTGCAAATTAGAGTTTTGTGAACATTGTGTGAAAGGAAAGAAAACAAGAACAAGTTTTGGCACAACAATCCACAACACTAGTTGAGTTCTTGAGTATGTTCACTCAGATGTTTGGGGTCCCTCCAAGAATGCATCATTGGGAGGGAAACATTGGTTCGTGTCTTTCATTGATGACTATTCTAGGCGAGTATGGGTGTACACCATGAGGCATAAGGATGAAGTCCTAGAAGTCTTTGTGAGGTGGAAAAAGGCAACTGAGACTCAAACTGGCAGAAAGATCAAGGTACTACGTTCGGACAATGGTGGAGAGTACAAAAGTGATTCATTCTTGCAAGTATGTCAGGATGAGGGAATACATAGGCATTTAACAGTTAAGAAGACACCGCAACAAAATGGGGTAGCTGAACGCATGAATCGTACTTTGCTGGAGATGGTACGATGTATGTTATTTAATGCTGGATTAGGTAAAGCGTTTTGGGCTGAGACAGTTATATATGCGTGCTTCCTCATTAATAGGTTGCCATCAGCTGCATTAGAAGGTAAAACTCCGATGGAGAAGTGGTATGGTAAACCAGCTTATGAATATGACTCAATTCATATCTTTGGTTGCCCTTCTTGGTATCATGTTAGTGAAAACAAGCTTGATAGCCTTGCTGTTAAAGGCATCTTTATGGGTGTGAAGAAAGGCGTGAAAGGGTTCAAAATTTGGAATTCAATAGAGAAGAAGATAGTCATGAGTAGAGATGTTACATTTGATGAAGCGTCTATGGTAAAGTCTTGGGGTTCTCAGCAGGTGGATAACAGAAGCACCAATACTAGTGAGCCTTTGCAGCAGGTGGAGATTGATGCAACTCCACTAATTCCAGCTAAGTATGTATCTGTTACGACTACTTCGGAATGCGTGACGTCTACAAGGGAGGTAACTACTGAAGTTCCAAATGATAGTGACGATGTTTATGAAGAGGAACATGAAGCAGTGGAAGATACAGAAGCTACGGTCACTGAGACCATAGAAACCAGCAAACCGAGAAGATCAATCAGGAAACCTGGTTGGATGAATGATTTTATAGCTTATGCATTACCAGTTGTTGAAGAAGGTATTCCTAATACCTATTTTGAAGCTATACACAGTGTAGAGCATCAAGAATGGGAAGCTGCTATGCAGGATGAGATGGAGTCTCTTTAAAAGAATGGCACATGGATTCTTACGAAGCTTCCGAACGGTAAGAAGGCCATTGGGTGCAAATGGGTATATGCTAATAAAGAAGGATCTCAGATGAATCAAGTACGCTACAAGGCAAGGTTAGTTTCAAAAGGTTATGCCCAAAAGGAAGGGATTGACTACAATGAGGTGTTCTCTCCAGTTGTGAAACACTCATCAATCCGAATTTTGTTGGCCTTGGTAGCACAGTATGATTTAGACCTAGTTCAGCTAGATGTGAAGACGGCGTTCTTACATGGTGATCTAGAAGAAGAGATTTATATGACTCAGCCGAGTGGTTTCAAAGTTGATGGAAGAGAAGATTGTGTATGCAAGCTGAAGAAATCGTTGTATGGGATGAAACAGCCTCCAAGACGGTGGTATAAGCGATTTGATCAGTTTATGATTGGCCAGACATGCACAAGAAGTCACTATGACCATTGTGTATACTTCAAGAAGATACGTGATGGGTCTTTCATATATTTGCTCATGTATGTCGATGATATGCTGATAGCATCGAATAACAAGAAAGAGATTGATAATTTGAAGCAAAAATTGTCAACTGAGTTCGAGATGAAAGATCTGGGAGAAGCTAAGAATATTCTTGGCATGGAGATTCAACGTGACAGAAAGAAGGGTAAAGTTTGTTTGTCTCAAAAGGAATACTTGAAGAAAGTGTTACAGAAATTTGGTATCTGCGAAGGAACTAAATCTGTAAGTACTCCCCCTGGTCCTCATTTTAAGTTGAGTTCTGATATGTCTCCCACTACTGAAGAAGAGCGTGATTATATGTCCCAAGTCCCATATGCTAGTGCTATTGGTAGCTTGATGTATGCGATGGTATGTACAAGGTCGTATATTTCACATGGAGTAAGTATGATCAGCCGTTATATGCATAATCCTGGTAAAGGACATTGGCAAGCTGTGAAATGGATTTTGAGGTATCTTTATGATACTGTTGATGTTGGCTTGGAGTTTGTGAAGGAAGATGGGAACAATCATCTTTGTGTTGGTTATGTGGATTCTGACTATGCTGGTGATTTGGACAAGAGGCGTTCAACTACAGGGTATGTATTTACCTTGGCTGGAGCACCGGTTAGTTGGAGATCGATTTTGCAGTCTATTGTGGCTCTCTCAACTACTGAAGCGGAGTATATGGCAGTGACTAAAGCATTTAAGGAGGCTCTATGGTTACAGGGTTTGCTAGATGACTTGGGTGTTGTGCAGGAACAACTGCCTGTGCATTGTGATAGTCTTAGTGCAATTTACTTGGCTAAGAATCAAGTGCATCATGCCATAAACAAACATATAGATGTTCGATTTCACTTGTTAGAGAAATTCTGGAAGAAGAAGACATTCTACTTGTGAAGATCGATACCAAAGACAATCCAGCTGATATTTTAACGAAAGTAGTATCTGGGGTCAAGTTTCGTCATTGCTCGAAATTGATCCACATTCTTCTGGTTTGGTGATACCCTTTGGGGTAGAGGTTCTTAGGAACCTGGTGGAGGCCTTCTAGCAAGGCCATTGAGTGAACTACGGTCGGTTTGATTCCTTGCAGAGGATAAGTAGGAAGCCTATGGCGCAATCGACGTTGGAAGACGAAGGTGATTTTGTTATTGATCGTCTCATGCATGAATGCATGATCCGAGGTGGAGAATTGTTGAATAGGTCGGTGTATAAGAGTTTGGAGAAACTAAAACTCTCCAAGTCGGTGAGACTAATTTGGGATAAATCAAATTTTAGTCGGTCACCAAGTTAGATTAGGATTAAGAGTTAAGATCACTCTTAATTAGCTTTCTTGATCCTAAAGACTAGGAACTTATTAACTAAGTTATGGAACCCTAATCCCTACCTATGTGTATATAAATAGCCTAGTAGAGAACCTAGAAAGACACACCAAAAAATTCTTCTTTCTCTCTTAGGGTTTATATGTTTTCTCCCAAACGATAATATATAAATCTCTTGTTTTTCCCGAGGATTCAACCTCGTTAAATTCTTGTCTCTTTTATCTTCTTTAGTTTGTGTTCTTTGCAATATTTGGAGTACCATTGTGTAGCTGTGCAAATCGCTTCCGCAGGGTTTTAGCGCAACAATTGGCATCAAGAGCTCGGGTTAGGTTCTTGGAATTTTTGGTATTCATAATATTGCAGCGGGAGTATTTTTTTTTTTCTGAAGTTGTTTGAGGTAATTCTGATCTCAAAGTTTAGTTTTTTATCTATATTTGTTTTTTTGTGAACAATGGTTGACAGGAAAGATCCAGTTGATCCGAAAGATCCTTTAGGAGAACATTCGGAGTCCACAAGTAAAGATAAAGAAACAAAAGAAGAAATACTGCATTCTCATAGGTCACAACTGAAGGTTGAAAAGTTCACCGGAACCAATAACTTTGGTTTATGGAGAACAGACGTAATGGATGCTCTTGTTCATCTTGACCTAGAAGAAGCTCTAGAAGGTCGGCCAGCGGAGATGTCTGACAAGCAGTGGAACAAGATGAATAAATTATGTTTGGGTTCGATTCGTGGGTGTTTAGCAACATCAGTAAGAGTTAATTATCAGCACGAGACTTCAACTAAGGATCTCTGGGAAAATCTAGAGAAGGAGTACCTTGTGAAGAACGTGGCTAATAGGATACATCTTAAGAGAAATTTATATCGCTATAACATGAAGAAAGGTGCAACTCTAACAGAGCACCTGGATTCATATAATAAACTTCTTGCTGAGTTAGTTAACTATGATGAGAAGATCAACGACGAGGAACAAGCTTTGTGTCTGATAAACTCTCTTCCTGAAAGGTATGAACCCGTGATTAAGGCTTTAATGCATGGCAAGGATAAGATAACATACGCTGAGGTCACTACAACATTGTGTAGTGAGGAGTTCAGGAAGATGGACCGTGAAGACCTGTCAAGTGAAGCTAACAGTGACTTGCTTCTTGTAAGAGGTCGTTCAACAGACAGGAGAAAGACGAATGGTGATCGTGGCAAAGTGAAAGCGCATTCAAAGTCAAGAGCGCGTCTGCAGAAGGATGAATGTGCATGGTTTCATGACTTTGGCCATTGGGATAAGGATTGTACCAAGCGTAAAGATTGAGAAGGAGATAACAACAAGACCGAGGTGAACATTGCTAAGGCAAGTGATGATTCAGATGTAGCTTCGGATTTCTCACTGACTGTGACACCATCATCTTGTATCGTAACTGACGGTACATGGGTACTAGATTCTGGTGCTACTTATCACATATGTCCTCATCGGGACTGGTTCTCAAGCTTCGAGAAGTTTGGTGGAGAAGTACGTATGGGGAATAATCATACCTGCAGGGTGATCGGGATTGGTAGTATTCGAATCAAGATGCATGATGGTATGGTTCGGGAACTGAAGGAAGTAAGGTTCGTACCTGCTGTGAAGAAGAATCTGATTTCGCTCGGAACTTTGGAAGCTAAGGGGTACAAGTTAGTCGCTGAAAATGGCATTCTAAAGATAATCTCTGGATCGTTGGTAATCATGAAGGGCACAAGGCATCATAACTTGTGCTACTTAACTGGGAGTACAGTAACAGGAGATGTGTCAATTTCTGAACACATCGAGACTGCATCGATGGAGACCACGAAGTTATGGCATATGCGACTTGCACATCCAGGTGATAAGTCGTTACACTCTTTAATTCGTCAAGATTTATTGAAAGGTGCTATTGCCTGCAAATTAGAGTTTTGTGAACATTGTGTGAAAGGAAAGAAAACAAGAACAAGTTTTGGCACAACAATCCACAACACTAGTTGAGTTCTTGAGTATGTTCACTCAGATGTTTGGGGTCCCTCCAAGAATGCATCATTGGGAGGGAAACATTGGTTCGTGTCTTTCATTGATGACTATTCTAGGCGAGTATGGGTGTACACCATGAGGCATAAGGATGAAGTCCTAGAAGTCTTTGTGAGGTGGAAAAAGGCAACTGAGACTCAAACTGGCAGAAAGATCAAGGTACTACGTTCGGACAATGGTGGAGAGTACAAAAGTGATTCATTCTTGCAAGTATGTCAGGATGAGGGAATACATAGGCATTTAACAGTTAAGAAGACACCGCAACAAAATGGGGTAGCTGAACGCATGAATCGTACTTTGCTGGAGATGGTACGATGTATGTTATTTAATGCTGGATTAGGTAAAGCGTTTTGGGCTGAGGCAGTTATATATGCGTGCTTCCTCATTAATAGGTTGCCATCAGCTGCATTAGAAGGTAAAACTCCGATGGAGAAGTGGTATGGTAAACCAGCTTATGAATATGACTCAATTCATATCTTTGGTTGCCCTTCTTGGTATCATGTTAGTGAAAACAAGCTTGATAGCCTTGCTGTTAAAGGCATCTTTATGGGTGTGAAGAAAGGCGTGAAAGGGTTCAAAATTTGGAATTCAATAGAGAAGAAGATAGTCATGAGTAGAGATGTTACATTTGATGAAGCGTCTATGGTAAAGTCTTGGGGTTCTCAGCAGGTGGATAACAGAAGCACCAATACTAGTGAGCCTTTGCAGCAGGTGGAGATTGATGCAACTCCACTAATTCCAGCTAAGTATGTATCTGTTACGACTACTTCGGAATGCGTGACGTCTACAAGGGAGGTAACTACTGAAGTTCCAAATGATAGTGACGATGTTTATGAAGAGGAACATGAAGCAGTGGAAGATACAGAAGCTACGGTCACTGAGACCATAGAAACCAGCAAACCGAGAAGATCAATCAGGAAACCTGGTTGGATGAATGATTTTATAGCTTATGCATTACCAGTTGTTGAAGAAGGTATTCCTAATACCTATTTTGAAGCTATACACAGTGTAGAGCATCAAGAATGGGAAGCTGCTATGCAGGATGAGATGGAGTCTCTTTAAAAGAATGGCACATGGATTCTTACGAAGCTTCCGAACGGTAAGAAGGCCATTGGGTGCAAATGGGTATATGCTAATAAAGAAGGATCTCAGATGAATCAAGTACGCTACAAGGCAAGGTTAGTTTCAAAAGGTTATGCCCAAAAGGAAGGGATTGACTACAATGAGGTGTTCTCTCCAGTTGTGAAACACTCATCAATCCGAATTTTGTTGGCCTTGGTAGCACAGTATGATTTAGACCTAGTTCAGCTAGATGTGAAGACGGCGTTCTTACATGGTGATCTAGAAGAAGAGATTTATATGACTCAGCCGAGTGGTTTCAAAGTTGATGGAAGAGAAGATTGTGTATGCAAGCTGAAGAAATCGTTGTATGGGATGAAACAGCCTCCAAGACGGTGGTATAAGCGATTTGATCAGTTTATGATTGGCCAGACATGCACAAGAAGTCACTATGACCATTGTGTATACTTCAAGAAGATACGTGATGGGTCTTTCATATATTTGCTCATGTATGTCGATGATATGCTGATAGCATCGAATAACAAGAAAGAGATTGATAATTTGAAGCAAAAATTGTCAACTGAGTTCGAGATGAAAGATCTGGGAGAAGCTAAGAATATTCTTGGCATGGAGATTCAACGTGACAGAAAGAAGGGTAAAGTTTGTTTGTCTCAAAAGGAATACTTGAAGAAAGTGTTACAGAAATTTGGTATCTGCGAAGGAACTAAATCTGTAAGTACTCCCCCTGGTCCTCATTTTAAGTTGAGTTCTGATATGTCTCCCACTACTGAAGAAGAGCGTGATTATATGTCCCAAGTCCCATATGCTAGTGCTATTGGTAGCTTGATGTATGCGATGGTATGTACAAGGTCGTATATTTCACATGGAGTAAGTATGATCAGCCGTTATATGCATAATCCTGGTAAAGGACATTGGCAAGCTGTGAAATGGATTTTGAGGTATCTTTATGATACTGTTGATGTTGGCTTGGAGTTTGTGAAGGAAGATGGGAACAATCATCTTTGTGTTGGTTATGTGGATTCTGACTATGCTGGTGATTTGGACAAGAGGCGTTCAACTACAGGGTATGTATTTACCTTGGCTGGAGCACCGGTTAGTTGGAGATCGATTTTGCAGTCTATTGTGGCTCTCTCAACTACTGAAGCGGAGTATATGGCAGTGACTAAAGCATTTAAGGAGGCTCTATGGTTACAGGGTTTGCTAGATGACTTGGGTGTTGTGCAGGAACAACTGCCTGTGCATTGTGATAGTCTTAGTGCAATTTACTTGGCTAAGAATCAAGTGCATCATGCCATAAACAAACATATAGATGTTCGATTTCACTTGTTAGAGAAATTCTGGAAGAAGAAGACATTCTACTTGTGAAGATCGATACCAAAGACAATCCAGCTGATATTTTAACGAAAGTAGTATCTGGGGTCAAGTTTCGTCATTGCTCGAAATTGATCCACATTCTTCTGGTTTGGTGATACCCTTTGGGGTAGAGGTTCTTAGGAACCTGGTGGAGGCCTTCTATCAAGGCCATTGAGTGAACTACGGTCGGTTTGATTCCTTGCAGAGGATACGTAGGCAGCCTATGGCGCAATCGACGTTGGAAGACGAAGGTGATTTTGTTATTGATCGTCTCATGCATGAATGCATGATCCGAGGTGGAGAATTGTTGGATATGGGTCAGGTCGGTGATGGAGGTTTTTAGATAACTCTCACCAAACTTAGTCGGTGGACCAAAGATTGGGATAAACCCAATTTTAGTCGGTTATGAGTTAGGATTAGGATTAAGAGTTTTATGATAACTCTTAATTGGTTTACTTGATCCTAAATTCTAGGAACTTTGTGGACAAGTTATGAAACCCTAGTCTTGTAGGCTAAGTAATGTACCTATATAAATAGCCTAGTAGAGAACCTAGAAAATTACACCAAAAAATTCTTCTTTCTCTCTTAGGGTTTATATGTTTTCTCCCAAACGATAATATATAAATCTCTTATTTTTCTCGAGGATTCAACCTCGTTAAAGTCTCGTCTCTTTTCTTTTCTACTTTGTGTTCTTTGCAATATTTGGAGTACCATTGTGTAGCTGTGCAAATCGCTTCCGCAGGGTTTTAGCGCAACAATTGGCATCAAGAGCTCGGGTTAAGTTCTTGGAATTTTCGGTATTCATAATATTGCAGCGGGAGTATTTTTTTCTGAAGTTGTTTGAGGTAATTCTGATCTCAAAGTTTAGATTTTTATCTATATTTGGTTGTTTGTGAACAATGGTTGACTGGAAAGATCCAGTTGATCCGAAAGATCCTTTAGGAGAACATTCGGAGTCCACAAGTAAAGATAAAGAAACAAAAGAAGAAATACTGCATTCTCATAGATCACAAATGAAGGTTGAAAAGTTCACCGGAACCAATAACTTTGGTTTATGGAGAACATACGTAATGGATGCTCTTGTTCATCTTGACCTAGAAGAAGCTCTAGAAGGTCGGCCAGCGGAGATGTCTGACAAGCAGTGGAACAAGATGAATAAATTATGTCTGGGTTCGATTCGTGGGCGTTTAGCAACATCAATAAGAGTTAATTATCAACACGAGACTTCAGCTAAGGATCTATAGGAAAAGCTATAGAAGGAGTACCTTGTGAAGAACGTGGCTAATAGGATACATCTTAAGAGAAATTTGTATCGCTATAACATGAAGAAAGGTGCAACTAACAGAGCACCTGGATTCATATAATAAACTTCTGTTGAGTTAGTTAACTATGATGAGAAGATAAACGACAAGGAAAAAGCTTTGTGTCTGATAAACTCTCTTCCTGAAAGGTATGAACCCGTGATTAAGGCTTTAATGCATGGGAAGGATAAGATGACATACGCTGAGGTCACTACAACATTGCGTAGTGAGGAGTTCAGGAAGATGGACCGTGAAGACCTGTCAAGTGAAGCTAACAGTGACTTGCTTCTTGCAAGAGGTCGTTCAACAGACAGGAGAAAGAAGAATGGTGATCGTGGCAAAGTGAAAGGGCGTTCAAAGTCAAGAGCGCGTCTGCAGAAGGATGAATGTGCATGGTG
This sequence comes from Papaver somniferum, assembly GCF_003573695.1. Taxonomy (NCBI): domain Eukaryota; kingdom Viridiplantae; phylum Streptophyta; class Magnoliopsida; order Ranunculales; family Papaveraceae; genus Papaver; species Papaver somniferum. The sequence goes on along the minus strand of NC_039363.1, from coordinate 166,840,121 downwards.
TCATGACTTTGGCCTTTGGGCTAAGGATTGTACCAAGCATAAATATAGAGAAGGAGATAACAACAAGACCGAGGTGAACATTGCTAAGGCAAGTGATGATTCAGATGTAACTTCGGATTTCTCACTGACTGTGACACTATCAGCTTGTATCGTAACTGACAGTACATGGGTACTAGATTCTGGTGCTACTTATCACATATGTCCTCATCGGGACTGGTTCTCAAGCTTTGAGAAGTTTAATGGAGAAGTACGTATGGGGAATAATCATACCTTCAGGGTGATCGAGATTGGTAGTGTTCGAATCAAGATGCATGATGGTATGGTTCGGGAACTGAAGGAAGTAAGGTTCGTACCTGCTGTGAAGAAGAATCTGATTTCGCTCGGAACTTTGGAAGCTAAGGGCTACAAGTTAGTCGCTGAAAATGGCATTCTAAAGATAATCTCTGGATCGTTGGTAATCATGAAGGGCACAAGGCATCATAACTTGTACTACTTAACTGGGAGTACAGTAACAGGAGATGTGTCAATTTCTGAACACATCGAGACTGCAGCGATGGAGACCACGAAGTTATGGCAAATGCGACTTGCACGTCAAGATTTATTGAAAGGTGCTATTGCCTGCAAATTAGAGTTTTGTGAACATTGTGTGAAAGGCAATAAAACAAGAAAAAGCTTTGGCACAGCAATCCACAACACTAGTGGAGTTCTTGATTATGTTCACTCAGATGTTTGGGGTCCCTCCAAGAATGCATCATTGGGAGGGAAACATTGGTTCGTGTCTTTCATTGATGACTATTCTAGGCGAGTATGGGTGTACACCATGAGGCATAAGGATGAAGTCCTAGAAGTCTTTGTGAGGTGGAAAAAGGCAACTGAGACTCAAACTGGCAGAAAGATCAAGGTACTACGTTCGGACAATGGTGGAGAGTACAAAAGTGATTCATTCTTGCAAGTATGTCAGGATGAGGGAATACATAGGCATTTAACAGTTAAGAAGACACCGCAACAAAATGGGGTAGCTGAACGCATGAATCGTACTTTGCTGGAGATGGTACGATGTATGTTATTTAATGCTGGATTAGGTAAAGCGTTTTGGGCTGAGGCAGTTATATATGCGTGCTTCCTCATTAATAGGTTGCCATCAGCTGCATTAGAAGGTAAAACTCCGATGGAGAAGTGGTATGGTAAACCAGCTTATGAATATGACTCAATTCATATCTTTGGTTGCCCTTCTTGGTATCATGTTAGTGAAAACAAGCTTGATAGCCTTGCTGTTAAAGGCATCTTTATGGGTGTGAAGAAAGGCGTGAAAGGGTTCAAAATTTGGAATTCAATAGAGAAGAAGATAGTCATGAGTAGAGATGTTACATTTGATGAAGCGTCTATGGTAAAGTCTTGGGGTTCTCAGCAGGTGGATAACAGAAGCACCAATACTAGTGAGCCTTTGCAGCAGGTGGAGATTGATGCAACTCCACTAATTCCAGCTAAGTATGTATCTGTTACGACTACTTCGGAATGCGTGACGTCTACAAGGGAGGTAACTACTGAAGTTCCAAATGATAGTGACGATGTTTATGAAGAGGAACATGAAGCAGTGGAAGATACAGAAGCTACGGTCACTGAGACCATAGAAACCAGCAAACCGAGAAGATCAATCAGGAAACCTGGTTGGATGAATGATTTTATAGCTTATGCATTACCAGTTGTTGAAGAAGGTATTCCTAATACCTATTTTGAAGCTATACACAGTGTAGAGCATCAAGAATGGGAAGCTGCTATGCAGGATGAGATGGAGTCTCTTTAAAAGAATGGCACATGGATTCTTACGAAGCTTCCGAACGGTAAGAAGGCCATTGGGTGCAAATGGGTATATGCTAATAAAGAAGGATCTCAGATGAATCAAGTACGCTACAAGGCAAGGTTAGTTTCAAAAGGTTATGCCCAAAAGGAAGGGATTGACTACAATGAGGTGTTCTCTCCAGTTGTGAAACACTCATCAATCCGAATTTTGTTGGCCTTGGTAGCACAGTATGATTTAGACCTAGTTCAGCTAGATGTGAAGACGGCGTTCTTACATGGTGATCTAGAAGAAGAGATTTATATGACTCAGCCGAGTGGTTTCAAAGTTGATGGAAGAGAAGATTGTGTATGCAAGCTGAAGAAATCGTTGTATGGGATGAAACAGCCTCCAAGACGGTGGTATAAGCGATTTGATCAGTTTATGATTGGCCAGACATGCACAAGAAGTCACTATGACCATTGTGTATACTTCAAGAAGATACGTGATGGGTCTTTCATATATTTGCTCATGTATGTCGATGATATGCTGATAGCATCGAATAACAAGAAAGAGATTGATAATTTGAAGCAAAAATTGTCAACTGAGTTCGAGATGAAAGATCTGGGAGAAGCTAAGAATATTCTTGGCATGGAGATTCAACGTGACAGAAAGAAGGGTAAAGTTTGTTTGTCTCAAAAGGAATACTTGAAGAAAGTGTTACAGAAATTTGGTATCTGCGAAGGAACTAAATCTGTAAGTACTCCCCCTGGTCCTCATTTTAAGTTGAGTTCTGATATGTCTCCCACTACTGAAGAAGAGCGTGATTATATGTCCCAAGTCCCATATGCTAGTGCTATTGGTAGCTTGATGTATGCGATGGTATGTACAAGGTCGTATATTTCACATGGAGTAAGTATGATCAGCCGTTATATGCATAATCCTGGTAAAGGACATTGGCAAGCTGTGAAATGGATTTTGAGGTATCTTTATGATACTGTTGATGTTGGCTTGGAGTTTGTGAAGGAAGATGGGAACAATCATCTTTGTGTTGGTTATGTGGATTCTGACTATGCTGGTGATTTGGACAAGAGGCGTTCAACTACAGGGTATGTATTTACCTTGGCTGGAGCACCAGTTAGTTGGAGATCGATTTTGCAGTCTATTGTGGCTCTCTCAACTACTGAAGCGGAGTATATGGCAGTGACTAAAGCATTTAAGGAGGCTATATGGTTACAGGGTTTGCTAGATGACTTGGGTGTTGTGCAGGAACAACTGCCTGTGCATTGTGATAGTCTTAGTGCAATTTACTTGGCTAAGAATCAAGTGCATCATGCCATAAACAAACATATAGATGTTCGATTTCACTTGTTAGAGAAATTCTGGAAGAAGAAGACATTCTACTTGTGAAGATCGATACCAAAGACAATCCAGCTGATATTTTAACGAAAGTAGTATCTGGGGTCAAGTTTCGTCATTGCTCGAAATTGATCCACATTCTTCTGGTTTGGTGATACCCTTTGGGGTAGAGGTTCTTAGGAACCTGGTGGAGGCCTTCTAGCAAGGCCATTGAGTGAACTACGGTCGGTTTGATTCCTTGCAGAGGATACGTAGGCAGCCTATGGCGCAATCGACGTTGGAAGACGAAGGTGATTTTGTTATTGATCTTCTCATGCATGAATGCATGATCCGAGGTGGAGAATTGTTGGATATGGGTCAGGTCGGTGATGGAGGTTTTTAGATAACTCTCACCAAACTTAGTCGGTGGACCAAAGATTGGGATAAACCAAATTTTAGGCGGTTAGGATTAGGATTAAGAGTTTTATGATAACTCTTAATTGGTTTACTTGATCCTAAATTCTAGGAACTTTGTGGACAAGTTATGAAACCCTAGTATTGTAAGCTAAGTAATGTACCTATATAAATAGCCTAGTAGAGAACCTAGAAAATTACACCAAAAAAATTCTTCTTTCTCTCATAGGGTTTATATGTTTTCTCCCAAACGATAATATATAAATCTCTTGTTTTTCTCGAGGATTCAACCTCGTTAAATTCTTGTCTCTTTTATCTTCTTTAGTTTGTATTCTTTGCAATATTTGGAGTACCATTGTGTAGCTGTGCAAATCGCTTCCGCAGGGTTTTAGCGCAACATTTGATACATCTCAGTTGAACCCTTAGACGGTGTAGAATAAGACGTTGACGTTGAACATTTTCAAAGATATGTGGTCCTCCACATCGTCGGTAGAAAGGGTCAGCGACAAATTCATCCAGTTCTCATACTCGTCGATCTCTCTTCCATCTATTTTGTACAACTCGTGGATTTAAATTTTTTTCTTAACCTTTTGCTGATTTCTCCCGTCAGCCATGGTCCTGAGTAATTAGAGTGTGAAATGGTGTTGAAGTACTTGTTTCTTTTTAGGAGTTGGACAGCCTTGCTCCGATGGGTTCTTTCAGGTGCTTCTTGAAGTTGAACAAGACCCACTTGTAACAATTGATGATGACTGCTGAACTGACATTCTCGATGGCTTGGCAGATCATGCGCCACATGTCGGTGCTTTATCAGCATTGCACCCCGGTTATGACGGTCCACCGTTATTTATTCTTCTTGGTTCGTATGCCAGGTCCGCCGGTAATCCTCGTGTAGTCCGATGCTTTATCAGCATTGCACCCCGGTTATGACGGTCCACCGTTATTTCAACCATTCAGACTCTTCCACGTGTTATGCACCAAGAGGCATTTGATGCGGGTGGTTGGACTGATGCATGCCAAGACAGCTGTGTTGCAGACCTGTCTTCATCAATGTCAGTTAAACTAATCTTGGATTTTGATTTCAAATTCGTCTCGAGATGAGTAAAAGTAAACTTAGAGTTGTTATTGTGCAGCTGCTATATACTATTTTATGTACACCTGTTCTTTCGGATTTCCATCTGTCGATCTTGATTAACACGTGTAGGGTGGTAAATTGTCACCTACAACCATCGTGAAGTGGAACTTTTTTTTTTGAGAACTCTCTTTAGATTTTGGTCTTTACAAAAAGTTTACTACTCCCTCCATACCTATTATATGGATGAAATTTTGATTTTTATTTGTCCCACTAAATAGACAGAGTTCTATTTCTAAGACGAACTTTCTCCTAAATATCCTAATTTATTTCATGTGGAAAATCGTCTTGCGAATAAGACAAGGGGTAAAACAAGAAAAACTAAATTCAAAGAGATGTTCTTACTCCCTTGCATATATACGTGATACTGAGGGAGTATACAATTAGCTTATTCTACCTATGGGACTGGAGATCCCTTTGGGTTGGGCTATTTTGAATTCTGTTTCCTCGTATACAGAATCCGAAGGGACGCACAACACGTAAATTACAAATTCATAACTCTATCCAATACTAGAAAAACGCGTGATGTAGTCTAACTAAAGTCGGTTTTCTTTTGTGTTAAGACTTCTCAAATCCTGTCAAGTTCTCGACAAGTCTTAGTTTTCTCATTCATTATTTAGATATCCATACATTCATATGTCTTGGTAATCAAGACACAATACGTGAACTGCACGTACTTAGCTTTTCCTAAAATACATGACTCAAATATAGACTATTTCCTAATACCCTCCCTCAAGATAGAGCATGCAGATCAAAAATGCCCATCTTGGACAAAAGAAACTTAAACTGAGCTTTTGCTGAGGCTTTTGTAAAGATATCATCCAATTGCACCGTTGTAGGCGTGTAGGAGGGTGATATAATCTTCCTTATGATGGTATCTCTAAGAAGATGACAATCCACTTCTATATGTTTTGTTCTTTCATGGAATACTGGATTCTGAGCAATATATAGTGTTGATTGACTATCACAAAAGAGATTCATCCCATGAGTATGATGAACTCCTAAATCACCAAGCAACTGTTTGAACCACTTCAATTCACACGTCACTTCTACCATAGATCTATATTCTGTTTCTGCTGAGGAACGAGAAACTGTATGCTGCTTCTTAGTGGAGAAAAACCAAAAGAACAAACCATATCCTGTTAATGAACGTCTAGTCAATGGACAGTTTGCCCAATCTGAATCACACCATCCTTTTAAATTAAGACCACTATCAGAGCGCAACAAAATACCTTGTCCTGGACTCTTCTTCAAGTATCTAACCACACGAAGTGCTGCTTCTCAATGCTCCATTCTAGGGTGTTGCATAAATTGTGATAAATTGTGCGCTGAGTAAGCCAGATCTGGTCTTGTAACTGACAGATAAATCAAACGGCCAACTAATCTTCTATATTTCTCCACATCAGCAAGTATATTCCCTTTTGCCAATTCTAGTTGGTGATTCATCTCCATAGGAAACTCTGCAGGTTTTGCACCCAATAATCATGTCTCCATTATAATGTCCAATGCATATTTTCTCTGACATATATAGAAACCTTGTTTACTACGATCCACCTCCAATCCTAAGAAATATTTCAACTTTCCCAAATCTTTCATCTTGAAACATTTTCCCAAGTAATTTTTAAAATTGTGAAGTTCAACAAGATCATTGCCTGCCAAAATCAGATGATCAACATATACTAAGACATTAAGCTGCATCTTTCCCTTTGTTATAGTAAAAAGAGAGTAATCTGAATATGATTGTTTAAAACCATACTTCTTCAAGGATGTTGATAACTTTGCAAACCAACACCTAGGCGCATGTTTAAGACCATATAACGATTTTTCCATTCGACATATGATGTGTTTTCAAAGTTGTTGTAGTAATAAATTCGTTGAGACTTGTGAAAGCAGATTTTTTAGACTTAACTTTTATAAACAAAAATAACAAACTCAATTAAAAAGTGTTGTAAAAAAAATATGGAGAGACCGGGGCTAGGATTCCACCAATTTCCACACTCATATGGTTCATATATCAATTCTAAACAATAAAAGCTCAAATGATAAAGTTTTATTGACTCTAATTCATTTCCTAATGTAGATTTCGAAAGTAATGGGTGTAAAACTAAAGTATAGGACATCAAAACATCTAAGCTAGGCATGACCCATCAATTGTAATCACAACCATTCAATGAAACTCATAAATCAATTGAATAATAGTGCAAATAGTCGTAACAAGAATTGATAGAGTTACCACATTTGTGAAACTTGGCTTCCTCCGTCGCCCCAGAGGATGGGTTTAGCTCATCGTAATGGAAACACGCTCAAAAATCGATTTCATTGCTCAAAAGGTGCTTACAAGGATGATGATATATGAAAACAGAGATTTGTAACACTTATATCTGTTACAATGGACACTGTTACAGAACAATATAACCAAACTGTCTCTGATTCTGTAGCGCTGCGACCCTCAAGTACTTATCGTTCACACTGTAGCATGAACGACTGTCCACAGGCGTCTTATGTTCTTCGTGTTCTTCAGTTCTGCAGCAGCAGAAACTTCTCTCTGCAAATGGCGATTTCTCACGTTGTTGATCTCTGTTTCCTCCCCAATCACTCCATACATTATATGAGTCCCCAGCACCCTATATATACCCAACAGAACCTCCAAATATCGCATTAAAATCTAAAATATTCTCTCATTACTTGGGTGATACAAATTATTTTCGGGGAGATTTTCTTTCCTGTTTTGTTGTTTCCACGCGCCTAGAGATGTATTACACACTCTATCTCATTCATATCATGTTCCATAACAGGATAGACTCTCTCCAACACGTGAGAAACTCTCTGTAATTCAACTAAACCCGTGAAAACTTCATGAAGCTCTGTTTTTCTCCACGCGACGATTCAGCCAAATTTTGTCTAAAATAAAACCCATACCAACTTTATATAGTCATATCGCGTCCACCCATGAAGTTTCAGCGATTCAGTCTACCTCTAACCCATCCAAAATCTGATCGAAAAATCTGCCAGAGGTGAAACTCTTCTTCCCGCCAAAAATGAAATTTGAAATGAAGAAGAAGGGTTGCCCCCTATCCGTTCTTGGGGTGCCTTCAGAAAATGAGTGCTATAGACAAATGGGCTACATATAGACGTGAGTTCCCCTAAGGAAAAGTGGGTGTCCGTATAGCAAAAGTCCTCCGGGGGTACTCCGAGCAACTTTTCGAGCCGAATTTTCCAACAATATTTACCTCCAAAAAAAATACCTACAAACACACAAAACGCCATAATAAGTACGAAAACGAGTACCAACAATACGGAACATTGAGGCCAAAATAGACACATAAATGCGTCTATCAACATACCAAATTGGAATTTCCTTTGGCAAATCCTGGAGGTATCTTCATATACACTTCTTCCTCCAAATCTCCATGCAAAAATGCATTATGGACATCCATTTGATGCACTTCCCAATTCTTAACTGCTGCAATGGCTAGAAAAGTACAAACTGTTTTCATCTTTGCCACTGGTGCAAATGTTTCATTGTAACCCAATCCTTCAACTTGATGATTCCCAAATATCACCAATCTTTCCTTTAGACGTATTAAATTCCCATTTTCATCACGCTTCTCTGTGTAAATCCATTTGCTTCCTAATGCCTTCTTACCAGGTGGTAATTCCTCCAATTCCCATGTTCCTTGTTCCTCCAGAGCTTTTATTTCTTCTGCGATAGCTTTTTGCCATCCTGGATGCTTCATAGCTTCTTTGAAGCTTTTGGGCTCATTTGCAGCTGTTAGAGCTGCAAGATATTTTCTATGCATAGCAGAAAAACGATCACAACTAACATAATATGTCAAAGGATAAGGTGTACCCGAGGATGATGATTATGTAGGTTGAGTGGAAGGTGGACTATTTTCACGTACTGTATGCGTCACAAATCCCTTGAGTCTGCTAGAAGGAATTTTCTGACGTTTTCCTTTATCCATCTCACTGATGTTATTATCTACCGCAACTTGCACCAAAGTGTCATTGGATGAAGCATCCTGTTCAGTCTCCTAAGGTTGTTCTTGAACACTTCCTTGCAATTCTTTTGTTGCACATTCAATACCAAGATGTGTATCATCACTTCTTTGTTGTTGCTGCATCTCAGGCTATCGAGTTTCAATAACTTCTCCAAACAACTGTACTTCTTCTCTATCCTCATCATCACTCCAACATGTTTCAATGCTTGATGGAACAATATTATTTGACTGGTCAACATTGGCTATCATATATGGAAACTAATGTTCATAAAAATCTACATCTCTTGACACCAAAAACTGTTTTGTGTCTAAGTCATAAACTTGCCATGCCTTTTTACTAAATGGATAACCAAGAAATACACACCTTCTTCCTCTACTTGCAAACTTATCTCCTTTACTATTATGATTGTTCACATAACACAAACATCCAAACACTCTCAACTGATCATATGGAGGTAACTTTCCAAACATAATTTCATATGGACTCTTATTATTGAGCAAAGGTGTTGGTGTTCGATTAATTAAGTATGCTGCAGTCAATGCACACTCCCTCCAAAACTGTATTGGTAAATTAGCTTGGAATCTCAAAGCTCTTGCAACATTCATTATATGTTGGTGTTTTCTCTCAACTCTCCCATTTTGTTGGGGTGTACCAACACAAGACATTTCAAATATGATTCCATTGGTCTTACAATAACCACGCAAAGCATTAAATTTTGTTCCATTGTCACTCCTAACATTTTTGATTTCCTTGTGAAACTGACGTTTAATAAGAGCAATAAAGTTAAGAAATACCGATTCAACTTTAGTTTTAATCAAATAAATCCACACACCTCTTGAAAAATCATCAACTATTGTTAAAAAATAATGAGTTCCACAAGACAAAGGTGTCTTGTAATCCCCCCATAAATCCAAATGAACTAACTCAAATATGCAACTAGCTTTACTCTGACTATTAGGAAACTACTTCGACGATATTTTGCTCGTGGACAAACATCACAAGCACTATTATTCTTCCTAACTAACCTACTCATAGCTGGTATCTTTTGTAATACTTTCTCTGCCGGATGTCCCATTCTTTGATGCCATAGCTCATACGAATTTTTTGTAATACTTTCTCGTGACCCAAACATCTTCAAGGTAACTCAAAACCGACAATTGCGACCTTAAATTGCCATGCGTAAAATTTGTTATACTGAAAGAGGAGTATAGGATCGGATTAGTTACACATCCTTCTAAATGAGGATCGCTCATGTCCAAGATTGCACCCTTCCCAGTAGTATAAGCAAGTCATGGTTTGCTACAAAAAAAAAAATTCTACTCATGCAACCCTATGTTTTGACACTTTCTTCAAGTAAAGTAGTTTGGACACAAAATGATGATAATCAGTTTCAAGTTAAAATGACGATAAACAAGGAACGCCAACCGTGCTCTTTAATTTAGCGGCATGAGGTTTTCCGTGAAAGTAGAGAAGCTGATATGATCACGTTCTCCATTATTGGATTTCTTATTGAAGAAAGACTTGGTTCCATTTAATTCAAACTTCCTGCTATAGCTCTTCTTCTTCCAATTGTAATAGTAGAAGGAGAAATCGTCATCCGGTCTTACGATGAATATGTCTGTTCCTGGAATGGGTATAATAAAATCATCTCTCGGAAACATATCTTGCTTCCAATCAAAAGGTGGCTTTGCGAAGGACACCGGCATCCAGTGATAATTAGTACTGCAAGTAGCAGTACTGTTCTTTGTACTGTCTTGATCATCATACAATACATACATCTTCACGTCATCCTCATGTTCCTTCTTTCTCAATATGTAATTGTAACTAGGGCGTACATCCTTGGTAAATAGAGCTAAACGGCCATCCACTTCCACTAAAGCAGTCTTGTATTGATTGCAGAAACCAGTGATGACAGGACTGGGAACTGAGATTTCTCTAAACTTTTCGGTAACAAAATTTAATTCAACAATCAACGGTGTACCGTCAGCACGAAACCAGTATATGGAACCATTTGCATAAACAGATCTTAGTAGGTAGAAGGGAAGAACTGATGGGACTGCATCGATGAGTCGCCATGACTTGTCTCTCAAGCTAAAGATCTCACACACCCAATTTGTCTTGGTAGGTCCTACAATCCGACTCCAAAGCGATACCACTTTGTAGTCCCTGGTAGCAACATCATACCCGAATTTATTCCAATAATAATTACTAAATTTATTATCACGCTTTAAAATCCCACCTTGTTCTTCTTGTTTTTGAATAACCATCGACTTGATCCAGGGTGTTGATTCTCTGGTGCTAGGGTTAAATACACAAGTAGAATGTGAATCGCCGTCTATAAGACAAACCAAACCATTGACAATATTGAGCATGCTTACTCCAGAAACAGGATTAACTCCTATATTGAGAGGTATTTTCCTCTGAACAGATGCTCCTCCTCCTTCACCGCTGCTATCATATGGGAGTAGTAATTCCGCGGATAACAAACACCGTTCGTTACGTTCAGTCCTATCCCATAGAGATGACACCCAGATGAGAAGGGAGGTAGTACCACTACAACTGTGTGTCTGTGACCGGTTGAAGTGTAAATCACTGAAGAGTTGATCTTTTTGAATCAAAGATTCCCAATTTTTGCATACACACTTGAACCTTACAAGTGATTTGGCCGGGAGTCTGCTCAATATCTCACAGACTGTTAATTCATGATCACCCAGTGCAACTTTGAGTATCTTTCTATTCTCTTTGGGTATCATGATGCATTGCTTCATCTTAGTTTCAACTTCTTCGTTCCCTGCTAGGGTTTTGGTTACGTACACAGATTGAGCAGCAAGAGCAATTTGATCTCTGACGAAGGTTTACTTGTGATATTTATACCATCTCTATCCCACGAAAAGGGAAAGTCCCACTTTTCGGTTGAGTTACCAAAACTTAACTAGTTTCGGTTGAGTTACCAAAACTAGCTCGAACTTTATTACCTCATGATTCAACAAAACTTGCACATAGACCTGGGAATATATCAATATATGTACTGACCCAACTATAGATAATAAAGGGATATTTAAGAAACTGACACACTTGCATATCCCGATTCAAGAAAATGCCACCTTTTTTTTTCAGAATTTATTAAATGCCACAACTGTTAATAATTCTGTTAAGGCGCACCTAAGTTAGTCAATTTTGTTGGAACGAGTCAACATCTTACCGGAAGAAATTAAAATTTAATTGAAATTACTGTTTTACCCTAGCTGTTTTCACTGGCTCAAATTCCTTGTTTATCTCGACTTTAATTCGAGTCCTAGCCAATGCCAACTGAGCCTTGTACTCAGCCATCGAGCCATGGTTAACAGCTCCTCAAACAGAACTGCCGTTTCTTCGACTGACTCACCCAAACCAGATTAGAATTTGAACACTCCTTCTTGTATGCAGTCGATATCATGGCTAACCATCAGTAATGAAACCTGACAGATAACTTAGTCGATACCTCAACAATAAAGAAGAATTGAAGGAGAATTGCTCGTTCAGGCTATTATTCAAACAGTTCAAATACGTTTTGCTGGTGATACCCATTTCAGCTATTGTTGGTTCATGGAATCATTCTATCTTCTTCCCTGCGACAACTTAACATTCAACACATACCCATAACTCTAAATCATTCAGTTCATAGTCACAGCAGCTTGGTGGAATTTGCAAATGCAGAAAGTTATAAATGGTGCTGATTGTTAAATGTGACAGATGAAATGCACCTCTTAATCATCTCTTTTTTTTGCACATTAGTTGTTTGTGAAAGATCCACAGCCAAATTTCCATCGCCTACAACCTGTTTGCATTAATAATCACGTATATTAGTTGTAAAGGTTTTTCATCTCATATCAGTGTGTTGTTCTTGAATTTTGTTGCGAGTTGTATTAGCATAAAAGCACCAGCAGAACCATTAATGGAGGTATAAGCCATATGAATTATGTGATTGATAAGTTAACTAATGATCATTTTTTTTAATCACTTTCTGAATCCAGCATTGTACCGGTAAGTATTGTATTTTAAGTAACTATTGGGTTTTGAGAACTGGGGAAGAAGATGAAAAGGAGCGGTGATTTGAGTTCAGGGTTTAGCTGTGACTAACAATTTAAATCGGTTATGGCTCAATATGATGAGTTGAGGGTTAAATGTCTTTTACTATGATGAATAACTGCCACCTACGCACTAACAGATGCTAACTGTTCTTTGAAAAAACGGGATGGAAAAAATCAAAAACGTGGCATTTTATTAAGTTTGAAAAAAATGGTGGTAATTTCTTAAATGTAAAAATGAAAGTGTGGCACTTTATTAAAATTACCGATAATAAACCATCGAGGCTTCAGAAGTTCATAAACTATTGACCCAATTATAGATAACCATTACCACTGAATAATTAATCTCAACATCAGGGTAGACTGAAATTGAGCGAGAGCTAGTATCAAACTACAAATACTGGTTCACGACAAAGTAAAAATCATATTGAACATTCAGAAACACAAACATAAAGTTTCAGCCTTTCAGGTATGTGTGGGCTAGGTTTTTTCTTTTCTTTTCTTTTGAGAAACGTTAATATTGATTACCAGGTGCAGGCACAAAAAAGTACGTACAGACACTCAGCCATCAAAGAGAGTCTGGAAGTGCCATATTAAGAAGCTAGCTGGTGGCAAAGTTACATATAAATCTTCGCCTTCCGATTGTGAACCAAGTCATCAAAATACAAGCTTTAAAAACATGAGAGGGAAGTCCCCATTGAAAGATAAGAGACTTTACATCCATAACACCCACCAGATCATGCAAGGAAGGGTTCCATATGAAATAACGAGTAGCATTAGGGATTTTCATCTTCCATCACTTAATGTAGCCTTCCGTTGTCTACCTCATTGCTAAATCAACTTTCCAAGAAAGTACGACCACACCTTATACAAAAAGGTACAATGAAGAAGCACATGATCTACTGTTTCATCCTCAGTTCTACACGAAGCTCATTGCTGATCAGGCATATCAAACGAGGCATGTCAAGTGGTATGCAAAATCAAGCCAAAGTTTGTTTTTTATTGGGATGTATATGTCGTCATGAGAATCCTGAGGAAGATGTTCTGGACACTTGAGCATCAAAAGTTGTTGAGATTTATAAAACACTTGTCTGACTTGTATAGAAAGGAAAAACCATGAAAATGTAAATATAGTTAATCATAGCAGAATGATAGTAAAATTTTATGATGGCATTGCCATAAAATTTAAAGGCAACACCAACCGTTCTCTTTAATTTAAAGGCATAAGGTTTTCCGTGAATGTATAGAACCCGACGTCATCATGTTCTCCATTATTGGATTTCCTCTGAAAGAAAGGCTTGGTTCCTTTTAATTTAAACTCCCCTCTGTAGCTTTTCTTCTTCGAATCGTAATAGTAGAAGGAGAAATTGTCATATGATATTACAATGAATAGGTCCGCTCCTGGAATGGGTACAATAGTATATCTCTGCAATTGGCTTGAATCAAAATCAGGTGACACTGCGAATGACGCAGGCGTCCAGGTAGTACTATTCTCTGTCTTGTCTTGATCATCATACAATATACATATCTCCATGGAACCATCTTCGCGTTCCCTCTTTCTCTTGTTAGGACGTACATCCTCTTTGGTTAAGAGGGATTCCATTGCAGCAGTCTTGTAACGGCCATAAAAACCAAAGACGATAGAGTTAGGAACTGAGATTACTCTAAAATTTTCGGTACTCATGTTTAGTTCGACGACCGTTGGTTTACCATCTGCCCGCAACCAGTATACGGAACAATTGGCGTAGACAGGATGAGTAAGATGATATAGAACGATAGGACTAACTGGCGAGACCGCATCAATGATTTTCCACGACTTGTTTCTCAAACTAAAAATCTCACAAAGGCGATGTGCCTTGTTTTTTCCTCCACCACGACTCCATAAGGATACCACTTTGTAGTCCTTGGTGGTTTCATCATGTTTCAAAAACCTACCTTTTTCTTCAAGTTTTCGCATAATTACTGACTTGATCCAAGGTGTCGACTCTCTGGTGCTAGGGTTGTATACACGAGCAGAATGTGAATCGGGGTCCATAAGACAAATCAAACCATTGACAATATTGAGCATCCTTACTCGGGAAATAGTATTATCTCCCACATTAGGAGGTACTTTCCTCTAAACAGCTGCTCCTCCTCTTACATCGCCGCTTTCAGATGGTATTCGCAATTCTGCCAGTAACAGACACAGTTGATCACGTTTATTCCGCTTCCACAGAGATGGCACCTTGATGAGAAGGGAGGTAGCACCAACAGTGCCACTACAACTCCGTGTTTGTGAACGATTGAAGTGTAAATCGATGAAGTGTGGATCGCCAGCTTTTGCTTACACACTTGAACCGCATAAGTGATTTGGCAGGGAGTCTGCTTAATATCTCACTGACTATAAAATCACAATCAGCTAGTGGAGAAACTTTGAACGACATCATCTTCTTCTTCTCTTTTCTTTCGATCTGCTCTCTTGTTTTGCCTTTTTCGCTGCTGGATACCGCATCTTGGTACTTCTCTAATGAAAGTTTAATTATGGGCATGTATAGAAAGTGCAATCGGCAACTTAATTACTAGATATTGAAAAAAGAAGCATACATGACTCCCATTGCCAATCCATGTACCCTAAAATCATGCGCAACTATGCCAAATGTGAGTTGCACACTTACCTAACCAGTCCCATCTAACTAGATCCGTTCATGTGAGTTGCACACTTACCTAGAACATGCATGGTTACAAAACCAACTACATAGACTCTGGATATTCTTATGTATGGAGAACCTCGTAGACTACTTTATTATCTGCTTTAGAGTCTAATTGAATGTTACACTGTTGGGATTTACTTTCGGCCATGGTACAAAAGTAACATAACCATTACCGATCAAGACATAAACAGGTTCTAAAATAAGCTTAATTATCAATAAGAAAAACAAAGACAGTAAACCAAAAATAGTGAACCCTGAAGCAATATAGGTTACATAGTATTAAAAAAAAAATCATTTAGTCCAAGTCCAAACCACACATGAATAATAGCATATCTACAAACTAGCTAGGTTAATCATCAGCATCATTAATATTAGATTTTTTTAATTGAAGAAAGACTTGGTTCCGTTTAGTTTCGACTTCCTGCTTCACATATCTATGGTGTTAACATGACACCTAAAAGATAAAGGAACACCAACCGTGCTCTTTAATTTAAAGACAAAAGATTTTCCGTGAATGTATAGAACCCGACATAATCAAGTTCCCCATTATTGGGTTTCTTATCAAAGAAAGACTCGGATCCGTTTATGTTAAACTTCCTACTGTATGTCTTCTCCATCCAATTGTAATAGTGGAAGGAGAAATTATCATGTGATCTTACAATCAGTAGGTGCGTTCCCGGAATGGGTATAATAAAATGTCTTTGTAATAGCCTCAAATCGAAATACGGTGACCCTTCGAACTTCCTTATCATCCAGTCATAATCAGTCGGGCTATTCTTTCCTTGGTATGGATCATCCAACAATATATACATCTTGGCGGGTGTGGGTGTTACATCATCCTCATGTTTCCTCTGTCTATTGTAAATGGGAAAAATATCGTTTGGTCCCTTTTTATGTGGTTCCATGTCAGTTTAGTCTTTTGGAAAAACGTCTTTACTGTTTGGTCCATAATTATTTAAAAATATTAAATGGACAAAAGTACCCTTCCGTATTAATTTCTACTTTTTTTTTGTAACAGTTCATTCGTCAAAATGACTTCCTATTAATTTCTACTTATTTTTTCAGAATTCACCTATATAAACAATAGTTCATTCCAGAAATGAACTCCATATAAAAACCTAAAAAAACAAAGTTCATTCCAGAAATGAAATCCATATAAAAACCTAAAAAAACATAATTCATTCCAGAAATGAACTCCATATAAAAACCTAAAAAAACATAGTTCATTCAAGAAATGAACTCCATATAAAAACGTAAAAAAACAGAGTTCATTTCAAAAATGAAATCCATATAAAAACCTAAAAAAAATGAGCTCCATATAAAAACCTAAAAAAACAGAGTTCATTCCGGAAATGAACTCCATATAAAAACCTAAAAAAACAGAGTTCATTCCGGAAATGAACTCACCTAAAAAAAACAGAGTTCATTTATAGAATGAACTGCAGCATCATCATCTTCAAAACTGCAGCAGAAAGAAATTCTTCATCATCTTCAACAGCATGCCGTCTTCAACAGTAGCAGCAAACAAAACAAACAACAACAGATATTTTTCATCAGAAAATAATCACCGTCTTCAACAACAACAAATCTCGAAGTCTTCATCGTCTTTAAACAAACAGATCCCGTAATCTTCAACTGCAGATTTGTAACGTCTTCAACCGCAGATCTTTATCATCAAACAACAGCCGCAACAAAAAAAGCAGCAACACCAAAATATTATCATCTTCACCTTATTTTACAGCAAACAACAAGCGAAAAAAATTAGTAACCCAATCTTCAAAATCAACAGCTTAACAACAGCAGCAGAAAAGAGAAGTGAATAATAAGAATCAACCATTTTTTATTGTATAATAAACATAAATATAAATCAACCAAAATCAAGAAATCAAACTCCGTTTTTTCTTTCGTTTCTTGATTTTTTTCTAGAGAGAAGAAGAAGAATGCGACGAAGTTTTCTAGACGTAAAACCAAACAGTAGCAGTTCTCGAAGTTTTCTCTGTATAAAATCTTCATCTCAATCTTCAAACAAAACAGCAACACGAAAAAAAAAATCAAATGAGAGAGAAAGTAGATCTGAAACTAAGAGAGAGAAAGTGAATCTGAAAATAAAATTATTTTCCATTTTGCATATATACGGGTCTCCAAAAATGGATATTTTTGTCCCTACCAGACCAAAATTACATCATCCATGACGTCATCTTAGGACTAAACCATAATTTGTAGGACCAAATTGTAATATATTTTACCAAAAAAGACCAAACAGACAGTTGATTGGGTCAACTGGACTAGACTCATCCTAATATATTATTCCTAGGACCATATGGTATTTCCTACTTCCATTACTTCAGTCTTGTAACAACCACCGATACAGGAATAAATGATGATTTCATTAGGAACTGAGATTACTCTAAATTTTTCAGTGACCAAATTTAATTCGACAACGACAATAATTGGTTTACCAGCACGCAACCAGTATATGGAACCAGTCACATGAACAAAATGTGTAAAATGTATAAGGGTGGGACAAACCGGTGGGACTGCATCGATGATTCGCCACGACTTGTGTCTCAAACTAAAGATCTCACAAACGTGATCTATCTTGTAAGTCCAAAAGGATACGGCTTTGTAGTCCTTGGTAGCATGATCGTATCCGACAGCATCCCAAGAACCAGCAAACAAAAGTTTATCATTCTTTGAAAGCCCACCTTTTTCTTCTTGTTTCTGCATAACTATCGACTTAATCCAGGGTGTTGATTCTCTGGTGCTAGGGTTAAATACACTAACGCAACGTGATTTCTGGTCCATAAGACAAATCAAACCATTGACAATATTGAGCATGCTTATTCGAGTAGTAATATTAAGAGGTATTTTCATTTGAACAGCTGCTCCTCCTCCATTGCCGCTTTCAGATGGTATTAATAATTTCGCCGATAACAAACATCGTCCATTACGATACCATAGAGATGGCACCCTGACGAGAAGGGAGGTCGCACCAACAGTTCCATTACAACTGCGTGTTCGTGACCTACTAAAGTGTAAATCAATGAAGTGTCCATCTCTTTGAATCAAAGATTGCCAACTTTCGCATACACACTTGAACCTCATAAGTGATTTAGCCGGGAGTCTGCTCAGTATCTGACAAACTACTAACTCATGATCACCTAGCGAAGCAACTTTGATCATCTTCGCCTTCTTTGCTTTCTTCTGGCAGCTGTGCCTTTTCTGCACTTTGATATCGCATTGCTTCATCTTAGTTTCAACTTCTGCGTTCCTAGCTAGGGTTATGTACAAAAACTGAACATATAAAAAGTGAAACGGCAACTTACTGGATATACCGATATGCGACATCATCGCCAATCCATTAGTCCAACCCGTTGACTATGTGTTCTCTTTGAGGTAACAAATCCTTGGGCCGGTTCTTTCATGTGCTATGGCAGCACCAATTGGCCGGAGAGACTGTAACTTCATAATAATCTTGGCGATTTTACTTAGATTATGCTTACAGCTCCAACTGGATTGTCATATGTCCACCACTTTAAGTGCTCACGTTAATCTCATCCAACTAGCTAGCTCGGTTCACATATTTACACGACCAGCTGGGGTGCATACTTGGGATACTTTAATAATCGTTTTAAAAATGGATCAGCTCTGGATATTGTTGAGGCTTGAGTAGAGAACTTTGTAAACTACTTTTTTTTTTCTTGATTGATCGGTAACTTCATAGACTCCATTATCTTTCAGACTCTACTCAAATGTTATGTTGTTGGGATTTACTTTTGGCCATGCTCCAAACAGAAGACTGCCCAAGAGCCAAATATCAAATTAGAAGTACTGGTCAAGGACAAAGTATACAAACATAAGGTTTCAAGTATGTGTGAGCTTAGTGATTGTTTATTAGAGGGCATCTTCATATGTTTTTCGGGAGCTGGCTCGGAAACTTGACCAAGCTTGTTTCTCTTCACTTGGCCTGCAAAAACGATAAAACGATAGTGCTGTTTATTTCTATGAGTCAGATTTTATTATTAAAGTAACACAAAACAACCTGTAAAAAAATAGTAAAAGCGTGGTAACTGAATGGAATCATCCTTCAATGTATAACTTGTTTGAACTCCATATTCCTTATGGCGATATCAGCACATCATCAAGTTGTAAAATAATGAAATCAACAAAAATAGAGTTCATTCAACGTAAGTCTAAACCACACATGAATAGATCTGCAAACTAGCTAGCTTTATTCACAAAAGACCTAAAGATAACTGAGCCAGAACCAATCCTGAAGCTCACTCCGTGAATAATCAATCTGATTGAGAATCTCATTTTCCCTTTAATTTAGTGGCAAGAGATTTTCCGTGAAAGGATAGAATCCGATGGAACCATGTCCACCATTCTCATCATTGCAGAAACGCTCAGTTCCGTCTAACACAAACTTCCTACTATAACTCTTATTCTTCAAGTTGTAATAGTAGAAGGAGAAATCGTCATTTAATTTTACAAAAAACCAGTCTGTTCCAGGAATAGGTATAACATCCACCCTTTCTGGTCTCCAATCTAATATAGGTGGCAGCGCGAAAGACTCCACGATCCAGGGATAATCAATAGTACTATTCTTTGTATTTTCTTGATCCTCATACAGTATACACATCTTCAAGGAAGTGGGTATGACATCATCTCCATGTTTATTCCTTGCCTTGGTAGGATTTACGTTCACTTTAGCTAGCTAACAGAGCTAAGTGGCCACCCATTTCCATTAGATCAGTCTTGTAACGATCACAGGAACCAATGATGACGGAATTAGAAACTGAGATTACTCGAAACTTTTCGGTAACAAAATTTAACTCGACAATCAACGGTTCACCATCAGCACGCAACCAGTATATGGAACCATTTGCATATACAGAATTGGTAAGATCATGTCGAAGTATGGGAGCAACTGGTGGTACTGCATCAATGCGTCTCCATGACTTGTTTCTCATACTAAAGATCTCACAAACATAATCTTTCTCTTCAGGTCCTCCACACCAACTCCATAAAGATACAACTTTGTAGTCCTTGGTAGCAATATCATATCCAAATGTATCCCAGTCGAAATTACTATTTCTCCTTGTAATTTCCAAGATCACCTTCCCAGAGTGTTGATTCTCTTGTGCTGGGATTATATACACAAACAGAATAGTTATCCCTGAACATATATACATCATTAGGCCATGTAAAAGGTATTTCCCCCTGAACAGCTGCTGCTCCTCTCACATCATCAGATGGTAATAACAATTCCGCAGATAAGAAACATCGTTCATTACCTTTATCCCAATACCATAGAGATGGCACCCTGACGAGAAGGGAGGTAGCACCAACAGTACCACAACAACTGAGCGTTTGTGACCGAGTAAAGTGTAAACCAATGAAGTGTGGATCTTTGCATAAGTGATTTAGCAGGGAGTCTACTCAATATCTCAAAAACTATTAGTTCATAATCACCCAACGGAGAAACTTTGATCATCTTCTTTTTCTTCTTCTTCTCTTTTCTGTATCCTCCCTTGTTCCTTTTTCGCGCTTGGATACCCCATTGCTTCATCCTTGTTGTTCGGGTACCTGGTTAGTAAAACATGAAGACAAAACTATCGAATGTTAGGGGTTCATTGACCTATCTATGGGGTAACAAGCCATATAACTGAATGTGGATTGATCATAAAGAGGTTATATGCATTTGAGTTAAGGGTGGTTTGTAACTGATACTCCTTCCGTCCCACTATTGGATGATCTAGTTAGTTTAAAGTTTTGTCCCATCATTAATTGACCTATTTCATTAAACAAGGAAATATTTCTAAAATTATCCTTTTGATTGATTATCGTTAGTATAAGAGATCTATATAATTTGATATTCATATTTATACTCGTTACATAAGTGTTTTAAAATGCTTTACAATGATACAAAGTTTACGAAAATCCATGGTATAGTTTTAGAGATAAATCATTTTTAAATTTGACAAATTATTATCCATAAGGGTATAATTATAAAAAATACTCCTTCTCATTCCTTGCCTTAAGAATTGTGCAAACTTCAACTAGATCATCTAATCTAATAGTGGGACGGAGGGAGTATATAAGTGCAAACATGTACTCCCTCCGTACCTATTATATAGGCGGAATTTTGCTTTTTGCTTGTCCTTTTAGATAGGCGAACTACTATTTCCTTGATAAATATTCCTACATATACCCTTATTTATGATGCATAGATAATTGTGTTAATAATATGACAAGGGATAAAACATGAAAAAACATAAAAAATTATGAATCCAATGTTCTTTTCTTAATCCAAGAGAATTGTGTCCCCCGCTTATATATATGGTACTGAGGGAGTATAAATGAATCAACGAATTCAAACTGAATTATAGAGATTTAAAACATACAGAAATCCTTAGCTTCCTAATCTTACCTTTGGTAATGCAATAAACATCAAAACCAAACAATGATTTTCGGAACGAAATGATGAATTTAAAAGATGTTCTCTCAAGAGAAAGCAAAAATAGTAGAGCATATTAATTATACCTGATGAAAATCAGTAATTTCTTCCGCCGGCCGAATACTACCCCCTTCGTTCTTTTTTAATAGGCCAGTTTTGTTTTTAGTGAAATTTAAGGAAATTAAGAGAACTAATCATTGAAAGTGGTCCTCATGACACTTGTCAATAAAAAAAGTGAAGTGAAATGGTCCCCATGACACTTGTTAGCAAAAGAAGTAAAGTGAAGTGGTCCACATGACACTTGTCATCAAAAGAAGTTAAGAGAAAAGTGGTCCCAAAAAATTAAAATAACATTTGACTTTCCCAATTAGGAAACTGGCCTATTTTTTGGAAACTTTTATTTATAGAAACTGGCCTATTAAAAAAGAACGAAGGGAGTAGTACAGAGAACCGAAACTTCATACTACAGTATTTATTTGAAGTAGAAGAGCGGGAGGACCTCGAACCTCAAGTCGGGTACTAGAAAAAGCCCAGGTCCATCATGGGCCTTACGTGCATACAGGTCCATCATGACTTTTCTGCTTGCCTCTGTTGTACTGTGTTGCGCTAAAAAAACAGTTAAGCGTTTGAGAAACTATATACCAAAAGCTAAAGCTGGTTTAGAAAATGATTAAATTGTGTTTGATAAAATATAGATTCATTTAGTGTAGATGTAACAAATGACAAAAACAGATATAAATATAGTTTTATTTTATTTTGTCGTATTTAAACATAATTAGATATATGTATTGAGTAATTATTTTTTATTATAGATATAATTTGGGATAAAAAAAATATACTAAAATCAAATATTTATTTAGTATTGGCTCTTATTTATTTATTTTTAATTGAAATGACAAATAAAAAATAATTTAAAAGTGAAAATAATAATCTTTAAAGAATATGATATAGATTATGCTTCAAAAAAAAGACAGATCAAAATAACAATTTTTAAAGAATATGATATGGAGAATAAGAAATTGATTATCAAAGATTTAAGGAAAATTTTAGTCATTAATGAAATATAGGAATATAAAAAAAATCATCATTAAAATAAGGTGGGAATATAATGGTTAATTAGTGATTATGCTAAGTTAATTAGAGCGATTAGTGAGGTTAAATAAGTTGTTTTTTTAGTAGAAGAATTATTGGAAGAGAAGAAGAAGAAGATGGTCTTGGGAAAAGAAGGAAATTTTTTTAAGACGGGTGAATATTGCTTGACTTGGCCAACCGAATGATGTTTTGGGTACTTAGGTAAACTTCAAAATTAGCTAATGTTGCTTGATTTGGTCAAAAGTTTCGAAAAGTTGAAAATCTTTTAAATAAATTTTGCTAGGTCAACCAAGTTCGGCTACAACTTCTGAAGAACAAGAAGCCGAATCACCTGCTGGTGTAGTTCGGTTATTATATCTTCAAACACAGGTAGCCGAACCCACATTTAATGGACTTTTACAAATTTCGGCTATCTAGATTCCATGATAGGTAACTGAACTTTTAGGATGGGGTTTACAGAGTGTTGTTCGGTTTATTCGATTCCATAGGTTTCATAGATGAAGTTTTGTTAGAATTATGCGAAAAAAAAACACAAGTGGTAAGTTCGGCATGATCGCAAAGTTTATAAAACATTGTCGAACTCTTCATTTGGTTAGAAAAAAAACTGCTACTTAACTGAACTCATCATCTAGGTTTTCAAAGTAAAGTTCGGTTAAGAAAATTATTTTGCGATTTAAGCGAACTCAACATTTGGCTATACAGAGAAGAGTTAGGAACAAAAAAGAATTCTTAGCCGAAGTGTTTTTTAGAGCAATGCTCGGTCGAACTCGCAAGCATTGCTATCTCAAGCTTGTTTGTCAATTTAGGTGATCAAAACTATAAGTCTTGATTTCTAGTCTACTTATAGCTATGTCTCGGATTAAGATAGAATGTGTAGTTGAGCTTTAGAATTCACGGTGTTCATCGATTGAAGACGAAGATCTACTAAGGATATCTTGGAGGAAATTCATCAACAAAAGTTATGTGGAGACTAAAACTTATCTATCACTTAGAAGTCTATTCTGTTCTATCTCCTATTGAGACAAAGTCGTATAACTATATAGACTTACGTATTATACACATTTGATATTTCGAGTTGATTTTAACTCGCTTATCTATTTCTCGAAATATGTGTTGGAAGCTTTTTTCTTTAGCTACGTTCATCATTATTCTTGACGAGTTTAGTTGAAAGAAATTTATTTTTTGGAAACTAAATAATAAGTGAAAAGATGATCATGTGGAAATTTCCTTGAAACATCTTACATGATTTGTGTGAGACAGTCATTTGATGTCGACTCGGAAATTTTTGTATTGATCATTCGATCACTTGAAAATTTCTTACAAGCTAATGGTTTGTGTGAGACAACCATTGTCGTCTTTTAAGAATGTTTCACTGATTGAAATGGGAGTTTAGAACAAAAAAGACCTTGTGTACCTATGTTTGAGGGTGAAAACAGTTTCTGCTGATTTCGGTAATTTCGAGTGTGTGGTGAGAAACGAGTCTAAACCTTAAACAATGTACTGCAAGGGATTTGAGAGATCAATCTGTACAAATCCGGCCTAAACCAAGAAATGGCCGTTCCATACTTGCTTCGGTCACAAAGTGAAGGAGAAGGGTTGGTCTTAGGGAGGGAAGCGAAGAGAGTGTTGAGACCAGAATAGTTGATTCTGGAAGAGTAGTTGTTTGATGACTTGTATCAGAAAGTGAAACGTTAGCAATGTGGGAAGCTAACAGGTGATTTCTGAGTGTGTATTCTCCTGACTAAAACTTGTCTTTGGTGGAAATAGGTGAGACATATTTATACAAGTCGCAACGAAACGTACCTTGGTTTCGTAAGAAGTGGAAACGGTTGAGTAAATGGTAACACGTAACGCCTGGAATTTATGTTTCCATAATGAAGGAAAAGTTTCATCATTACTTCTTTTATTTACTAACCGCCTCATACTTATGACATTTTCCTGTAACGGGCGTAGTGTACGCCACACGCTGTAAACCGCCAGACCAATACCCGGATAAGCATCCCCCAGTTTGTGACATGTTTTGATGTTCGAGTGTTTTCATGGAAAACATGTAGCATATTTCTACGTGTGGGGTGGCCAAAGGATTTTGCGTTTGTATCCAAGTTGGTGTCGTGACCAAAGAATATGCATCGTATCCATGTTGGTGTCGTGACCAAGAGTTAGCATCGCAGCCAAGACATTGCCACGAGTCGTTTGGTGGCGCGTTTGTACGGATAAGATCTGCATCTCATGAGGAAGGGTATCCGTAGATTGTTGCAACCCTTCGTTTGGAAACCAGCGGCATGGTTGCAGCACTTGCATGTTCTTGGCAAGGCCAAATTAGGGTTTTGGCGTCGGGGCCAAGAATTGGCGCCATGGCCAAGAGATTGCCACAAATCATTTGGTGGAAAGTTTGTATTGCTGAGATTCGTATATCTCAGGAGGAAGGGTGGTCGTTGATTTTTGCAACCCTTCGTTTGCAGCTAGTGGCATGGTTTAGGCGCGACCGAGCTAGGATTTTGGCGTAGTTTAGGCGCGGCCAAAACTAGGGTTTCGGCATAGTTTAGGTGCGGCCAAAATTAGGGCTTGGCATTGGGCAAAAAGTTGCCATGCGTTCGGTGGGAACTTTTTGGCCTTGGGCCGGAAGTTGCCATGCGTTAGGTGGGAACTTGGACGGCTGAGATCTGAATCTCATATGGAAGGGTAGCCATTGATTGTTGCAACCCTTCATTTTGCAGCCAACGACATGTGGTGGGGCCGGCAAGGCTTTGGCATATTTTAGGCGCGGCCAAAATTAGGGTTTTGGCAAAGATGTGATGTTTGGCCTTGGGCCGGAAGTTGCCATGCGTTAGGTGGCGAACTTGGACGGCTGAGATATGCATCTCAGATGGAAGGGTAGCCGTTGATTGTTGTAACCCTCCGTTTGGCAGTCAGCGGCATGTGGTAGAGCCGGCATGGCTTTGGCATATTTTAGGCGCGGCCAAAATTAGGGTTTTGGCAAAACCGTGATGTTTCCTATTGGGCCGGAAGTTGCCATGCGTTAAGTGGCAAACTTGGAAGGCTGAGATCTGCATCTCAGATGGAAGGTTAGCCGTTGATTGTTGCAACCCTTCGTTTGGCAGCCAGCGACATGTGGTAGGGACGGCATGGCTTTGGCATATTGAGGCGCGGCAAAAATTAGGGTTTTGGCAAAACCGTAATGTTTAGCCTAGGGCCGAAAGTTTCCATGCATTAGTTGGCGAACTTGGACGGATGAGATCTGCATCTCAGATGGAAGGGTAGCCATTGATTGTTGCAACCCTTCGTTTGGCATCCAGCGGCATGTGGTAGGGCCGGCATGGCTTTGGCATCTTTTAAGCGCGGCCAAAATTAGGGTTTTGGAAAAATCGTGATGTTCAGCCTTAGGCCGGAAGTTTCCATGCGTTAGGTGGCAAAATTGGACGGCTGAGATCTGCATCTCAGATGGAAGGGTAGACGTTGATTGTTGCAACCTTTCGTTTGGCAGCCAACAACATGTGGTAGGGACGGCATGGCTTTGGAATATTTTGGGCGCGACAAAAATTAGGGTTTTGGAAAAACCGTGATGTTTGGCCTTGGGCCGGAAGTTTCCATGTGTTAGGTGGCGAACTTGGACTGTTGAGATCTGCATCTCACATGGAAGGGTAGTTGTTGATTGTTGCAACCCTTCATTTGGCAGCCAGCGGCATGTGGTAAGGCCGGCATGGATTTGGCATCTTTTAGGTGCGGCCAAAATTAGGGTTTTGGAAAAACCGTGATGTTTGGCCTTAGTACGGAAGTTGCCATGCGTTAGGTGGCGAACTTGGACGGCTGAGATCTGCATCTTAGTTGGAAGGGTAGTTGTTGATTTTTTAAACCCTTCGTTTGGCAGCCAGCGGCATGTGGTAGGCCCGGCATGGCTTTGACGCGTAGATGTGGCTGGCATGGTATGCCATTGGCACTGTGGTGCGGCTGGCATGGTCGGCATGCCTTTGGCACGAAGATGTGGCTGGCATGGTATGCCATTGGCACGATGGTGCGGCTGGCATGGTCGGCATGCCTTTGGCGCGGAAATATGGCTGGCACGGCATGCCATTGGCACAGTGGTGCGGTTGGCATGGTTGGCATGCCTTTGGCGCGGAGATGTAGCTGGCATGGCATGCCACTGGAACGGTGGTGCGGCTGGCATGGTTGGCATGCTTTTGGTACGTAGATGTGGCTGGCATGGCATGCCATTGGCACGGTGGTGCGGCTGGCATGGTTGGCATGCCTTTGGCGCGGAGATGTGGCTGGCATGGAATGCCATTGGCACGGTAGTGCGGCTGGCATGGTCGGCATGCCTTTGGCGCTGAGATGTGGCTGGCATGACATGCCATTGGCACGGTAGTACGGCTGGCATGGTTGGCATGCCTTTGGCGCAGAGATGTTGCTGGCATGGCATGCCATTGGAACGTTTGGCTAGCATGCGTGGCTGGAATGTGTATAGATGATGCCAATCAGTACCGAGGGCTCTGCCGTGGAGCATGGCATATACATAAAAAAGGTACCCCGGTAATTTTACGCAGTCATGTTGAATGGTTCAATAAATGTGCTAGTGGCGACATTATTACTCAAGTGTGCCATCACTGTTTGACTAAGGTTTTACGATTTTAACCCTAAGCTAAAAACCACCATCAATATTAAGTTACCTTCTTAGCTCGGAACAGGGGCTTTGTTGCGAGGTAAGCATAAGATGGTGACAGACAATGACAAAATCGAAACGGCAAGTCATGAAGAGATGGTCAGGAAGATCCGTCTAACCTTTTTTGGGAGGTAAGGAGAATTCGTGATTCTTGTGTCGGTGGCTTTGCGTAGATTCTGCTCGTGATGCTGCTAGCTAGGTCGCGGAGTGGTAGAGGTGGTTGCTGGTTGAGTTGCAGAATATTGGCATTGGCCTGGAATGCTGGCATCGGCTCGGAATGGTTGTGCGCCATCCGGGTTAGACTTGAGAATGTAGGACGGAGCCGTCGGCATATATTCGGCGTTAAGTGGAGCCGCTAGCATTGGATTGGCTTGGAATGAGCAGTTAGCATTAGATCGGCTTGGATTTGGAGTGGTGCGGACTATTGGTTTGGCACAGCGCCGGCTTGGCGTGGATGCTAGCTTAGATTTAGCGTGGCGTGCGCTGTTGGCTCTACGTGGCGCGGACTGTTGGAGTCTCTTGCTGGTTCGGTTGCCTCTTTCCATGCGTGGCTCGGGTAGGAAATCCTTTCCTTATTCATATCCCAAAGTATCATGTCCATATGAAAATAGTTAGCTTCTCCTCCTCATATTATATCTCCGGTTTTGTTTCCAAGTTCCGGGGCTGGCAGTAGAGTAGTAGCGATAACGCAGGCCAGCATGTTCCAAACACGTACTTCCGCGTTTTTTTTTTATCAAACCCTAATTGACTCTCATAGAGAAATATCTTTTCCAGCCGATATCACGCCTTAATTCATGACTGGTAGAAAGTATTCCTTTTTCGGATTTCATCGCTCTGCTGAATATAAGAGGCGATCTTGAATCCTTCGTTCGTACAGATCGTCTTGAAATCACGTTTATCCTCATTACATGTATCGTCTCGTGCTTTCTCTTGGTTCCTAACTCTGTTTTCTTGTTCATGCAGATTGCTGGTGCAAATAGGGTGAGAACTTATCCCATCTTTTGATCCTGTGGTAGATAATGGGATCTTCCAGTGACAACCGTTCCTCTGACTCTTCGGAGAGAAGCTTTGGGATCGACGAAAACTGTTTTTCTTCTCATGATGAGGCATTGGGAAGAATTAATTCTCTGTTTCGTGAAGCTGGCGAAATGCTTCAGGGCATGCCTTTCACCTATTTATGTGGAGTGCAGATGCATGCTCAGGCTTTCATGACTCTGGTGGACATGGAGGAAAAGCGGGGAGATGATGAAGCATCCCAGCGTGTTGAGATACCTCACGGTAACGAAACTTCTTCACAGCCCAGCGCTAGGGCTGAACAACTCGCCTCTCGGTTGAACGGCGGAAGACTGAGTCTGTGAAACTTCTATCGGAGAGCCAGCTTAATTTCCCTGCCCGAGACGGTGTCATAATCCTTTATTCTGATGTGGATGAACCGGGACACCCTCGAAAGCCCGCTGAAAAAGCTTTCGAGGAATACGCCGCTGTGGTTGACGAAACTGAAGCAGCTTTTGGAGTGGACGCCAAAACTGTTGTCAGGGACGTTGGAGAAGCTGTGGTGGCATATGATGAGACGGTTGTCGAAGTGGGTGTTGGACAGGAGGCGAAAACTGTTGCTGCTGAGGTGGTTTCCGGGTGGGATGTCGGAGACGGCTTCTGAATGGAACATTTGTTGTCCGAAAGATTGTTGTGGAAAGTGCTTGAAAGGGCTCTGACAGAGGCGTTGGTAATCCGGGCATCTGATGAACATTTCCCTTTTTGTCGTTTCTCTTTGGCATGTAGCCACTTTGATGTTTCACAGACTCATTTTTATCTTCTTTGTATCTATGGCGAAGTTAGGGTTTCGCCAAAGAACATCCCGCTTATTTAGATTCTTTGAATAAAACCTCTTTTTCTAAAGGGTCCAAAGCCTTCATCAAAATAAGTTGTTTGATATTCCATACCTTTCCTGTCGTCTGATGATTCCTTGTACATTCTTCCCTTCAAAGTTTCGGGTAAATTATTTTTTGCAGGGCTTCGGCTTTTCTTCTCGTGATTTGATGGGTACTGGTTTCCTGATGATTCGGGATTTATTTAGTGTTTTTCCTTTGAGATTCAGGAGACTCGTTAGAAAGGAAAGGTATGAGTTTTGAATAGGAATCGAAACCCCAATTGAAAATGCAACCGGTTGATTCATCTTGGAGGAAATACAAATATTAAGTGGAAAAGGAAATAGCTGAAGGAAATACCAAATGGAAAAAAATGGTGGAGGAGAAAGTAACGCAGCGCTTTAGGTATTGAAGTGCTTGAGCCATCGTGAGTGAATCTTCACGCCTTCCAATTTATCAGCATTGATGAGTTTGCAGTAACCTCCTAAGAGATGTCTACCACCAGATATGGCTCATCTTCCCTTTCTTCGGGTGAACCAGTTCGAACAACCATCCTTACTGTTATGTTTCTGACTTGAAATGAGGTCGCCTTGACTACCACGTCTCCAATTTGAAACGAGTTTGAGTGTTGTGTAACCTTTTGACTCTTGGTCCCATCATCTTTGACTGCAGTTTCCAAATTCTTGGTAAAGCGTTTAAAGGGTCCATCACCCCACTCACATCTCTTAAATGTTTCCGTGTTGATAATCAGATCGAGTCCCCACGACGGGTTAAGAGAAGAAGTGACTGGTTGCAGAGAAAGTTGCTTGACCAGACTTACTTGTGTTTGGGATCTATAAGCGAGCGCGGACAGGCTTTCCTCGGGTAATCGAGTCCCATTGGTAAGTTGTTGGTACGTCAGCAGGTTGGACGACTTGTTGGAAAATCTTTCGGTCATTGACATTGGCAGAGGGGATGCTCCCAGTTTTCCTTTGTTGTCGAATACCCAAGAACGCCCCAAGATCATGTCATAACTTGAAAGTTCTTTGACAATGTGGAATTTTCCACGTGTTATAGCATCTCCCATCTTGATTTCGAGGCTAATGTAGATGTATGCGTTCATCGCTTTTCCTTCTGAATTCTTGACCACAGATGGGGAGTGGGTATCCTCTTGCTTCAAAATTCCCGCAACTCTCAGGGTCTTGATGGTAACGATATTGAAGTCAGAGGCTGCATCGATTAAATTGTTGTCGAGTTCAGTGACCCTTAGATAGGCCTTGGTTAGCAGACCCCAATTGTGTTTTCAGTGTTGTCCCCTAAAAGAGTCGGGGCTTCTGGCGTAGCTTTCATGATCGGAAAAATTCGTTTTCCCGACACAACACGATTGAGGGCCGTGAATATGTGTTGACGCTGCGTCTTAGAAAGGTAGAGAATTTAGCACACATGCTGCATCATGGATTGTACAGTTTCGTGTACGGAGTCCTCAGAGATTCCGCAAATTCTGACTGGAAGGGGATCTCTATGCACTCCCTCATTTCCCAGCTGAAGTTCCCTCGCCTCTACCTTCTCCTTGAAGATATGCTTTAGTCTGTTGCAGTCGCTGGTCGGGTGGTGAACAAACCGGTGATAGCGGCAGTATTTGGGGTGCTCCGTATCTGCCTCGGTCGGTGGGCGTATGGGGGGTGGAGTCTGATGACATCATCCTAGATCCATGCCTCTAAGAGTTCGATCACTTCTTCGATCGGGAACGGGAAATCCAGGGCATTTTCTTAAGCTTCATGACGATGCATGGGAGACTTGGCGGCGGCTCTCCATGGCGGAGCCGCTCGTTGTGCTGTTGTCGCGCGCTTAGGTTGTTGATCTGCCACTGGGGACTTCCTTTTCCCTCCTTCGTCCACTACGCTCACAGAGGAGGGACCAGTGTTGTATTGCTTGTTGACGATACGTCTACCTCCTCGAGTTTCGCGTACGTCCTCGCTTCTAATTGGCCTGGTTCTTTCTAACAACGTTGGTGCCATCATGGACGATCTTTTGGAAGCTTCATGAAGTTCGGAGAACGTCTGGAACAGCAGGTACTCTAGTAAGGCGCGATGGATGGGAGACATACCGTTGATGCAGGAATTCACCAATTGATGTTCGGTCACGTTTGGGTCCTGACAGTCTAGCGCTTGAACCATGAATCTCTTGACAAAATCATTTGGATGTTCGTTATCTCGTTGGAACATCCTTACTAGATCCGAGAAGGTGACCTGCTCAGTCACGAAGAAGTACTTTTTGTAGAAAGATGTAACCATGTCACCCCAGTTGGAGATGTTGTTTGGTGTGATGTTGTTGTACCACGTGTATGCTCTTCCGGTAAGCGACTTCGAAAACTCCCTCAGACGGAGGACGTGGTTGTATTCGTGTTCTCCTAGGGACTCCAGGAATCGAGAGATGTGTTCACGTGCATTCCCGGTGCCGTCGTATAAGGTGAATTGAGGAGAAGCGTATCCTCTTGGAAGAGGAATTTTTGTATTTCAGGCGGATAATGGGGTTGATGCTTTTGCATGTCTACATCATCACTTTTGATTCGATTCCTAAGAAGTTGCTCTAAATCTTCTTGTGTGACGAAATTGGACGGTTTATTTTTCTCCAATGGGGTTTTAGCGTGCGTTTCTTCGTCTACAAAGGTATGCCCTGCTGAGATGCCGGCGCCAGGGGTATTGGA
Organism: Papaver somniferum; assembly: GCF_003573695.1. NCBI lineage: Eukaryota > Viridiplantae > Streptophyta > Magnoliopsida > Ranunculales > Papaveraceae > Papaver > Papaver somniferum. The sequence continues at coordinate 166,807,944 of NC_039363.1, read as the reverse complement.
GGTGTTCCTCATCGATTCTGGATGGCGCGGCTCATGTGGTGGACGCTCCGTTAGGGTCTTGAGAAAGACAAGTACTTCTTTCTGAATCGAGGCCATGTCCGTCTGGTCTCTAGCAAGAACCTCCTGTCTTTCCATCAAATCAACAATGGTGAGGTAGGGGCGGCTTCCTCTGGCTCCTCCAGTTTCTCGTCGTGATGGTGGAGTAATTGTAGTCCTAGTGATGGTCGGAGGCGCCATACCCGATGAAATATAAGGGGCGGCAGTAGCAGCTCTGGCCCTGGTGACTGGTGGTGTAACACCTGAAGGAGCACTTTCTGTGTTACTGGGATTGGTAGGCGGCGTAGAAGCGTTAGGGGTGGCAGCAGCTCTGGCCCTGGTGATTGGAAGTGTAAGAACTGAAGAAGCGTTTTCCATGCTGCTGGGTTTGTAGGCGGCGTGTTAATGCCGCTGGGAGGAGTGTTAGCAACAGGGAAGGTTTCCGCGCTGGTGTTCCAGGGTTCATTGCTGACCCGGATCTAAGTTCTACCATATTGAGTTTGGAATTAAAAGACGAAATTGAAATCTATAAGTTGATATTGTAACCGAGAGACTGATCTCCTACTGTGATCGCCAATTGTTTGAGGGTGAAAACAGTTTCTGCTTATTTCGGTAATTTCGAGTGTGTGGGTGAGAAATGAGTCTAAACCCTAAACATTGTACTACAAGGGAGTACTTTGATTCGAGAGATCAATCTGTACAAATCCGGCCTAAACCAAGAAATGGCCGTTCCAAACTTGCTTCGGTTACAAAGTGAAGGGGAAGCCTTGGTCTTAGGGAGGGAAGTGAATAGAGTTGAGACCAGAATAGTTGATTCTGGAAGAGTAGTTGTTTGACGACTTGTATCACAAAGTGAAACGTTAGCAATGTGGGAAGATAACAGGTGATTTCTGAGTGTTGTATTCTCCTGACCAAAACTTGTCTTTGGTTGAAATAGGTGAGACCTATTTATACAAGTTGCAACGAAATGTACCCTGGTCTCGTAAGAAGTGGAAACGGTTAAGTAAATGGAAGAAAATGGTAACGGGTAACGCATGGAATTGATGTTTCCATAATGAAGGAAATGTTTCACCATTACTTCTTGTATTTACTAACCGCCTCACCCTTATGACACTTTCCTGTAACGGGCGTAATGTACACCGCACGCTGTAAACCACCAGACCAATACCCTGATGAGCATCCCCCAGTTTGTGACATGTTTTGATGTCTCGAGTGTTTTTCGTGGAAAACGTTTAGCGTGGCCAAAAAATTTGGCGTTTGTAGCCAAGTTGGTGTCGTGACCAAAGAATAGGCATCGTAGCCAGGTTGGTGTTGTGACCAAGAGTTAGCATCGCATCCAAGACATTGCCACGAGTCGTTTGGTGGCGGATTTGTACCGATGAGATCTGCATCTCAGGAGGAAGGGTACCGTAGATTGTTGAAATCCTTCGTTTGGCAACCAGCGGCATGGTTGCAGCGCTTGCATGCTCTTGGCATGGCCAAATTAGGGTTTTGGCGTCGTGAACAAGAGATTCCCATAAATCGTTTGGTGGCAAGTTTGTATGCATGAGATTCGTATCTCAGATGGAAGGGTGGTCGTTGATTGTTGAAACCGTTCGTTTGCATCTAGTGGTATGGTTTAGGCGCGGTCGGGCTAGGATTTTGGCGTAGTTTAGGTGCGGCCAAAACTAGGGTTTTGTCATAGTTTAGGTGAGGCCAAAATTAGGGCTTGGCATTGGGCCAAAAGTTTCCATGCGTTCGGTGGAAATCTTGGACGGCTGAGATATGCATCTTAGATGGAAGGGTGGTCGTTGATTGTTTCAACCCTTCGTTTGGCTGCCAGCAGCATGTGGTAGGGCCGGCATGGCTTTGGCATATTTTAGGCGCGGTCAAAATTAAGGTTTTGGTAAAACCGTGATGTTTGGCCTTGGGCCGGAAGTTGCCATGCGTTAGGTGGCGAATTTGGACGGCTTAGATCTGCGTCTCAGATGGAAGGGTAGCCGTTGATTGTTGCAACCCTTCGTTTGGCAGCCAACGGCATGTCATAGGGCCGTCATGGCTTTGGCATATTTTAGGCACAGCCAAAATTAGGGTTTTGGCAAAACCGTGATGTTTGGCATTGGTCCGGAAGTTTCCATGTGTTAGGTGGTGAAATTGGATGGCTGATATCTTCATCTCAGATGGAAGGGTAGCCGTTGATTGTTTCAACCCTTCAATTGGCAGCTAGCGGCATGTGGTAGGGCCGGCATGGCTTTGGCATATTTTAGGCGCGGCCAAAATTAGGGTTTTGGCAAAACCGTGATGTTTGGCCTTGGGCCGGAAGTTTCCATGCGTTAGGTGGCGAACTTGGACGGCTAAGATTTGCATCTCAGATGGAAGGGTAGCCGTTGATTGTTGCAACCTTTCGTTTGGCAGCCAGCGGCATGTGGTTGGGCCGACATGGCTTTGGAATATTTTAGGCGCGGCAAAAATTAGGGTTTTGGCAAAACCGTGATGTTTGGCCTTGGGCCGGAATTTGACATGCGTTAGGTGGCGAAATTGGACGGCTGAGATCTGCATCTCAGATGGAAGGGTAGCTATTGATTGTTGCAACCCTTTGTTTAGCAGCCAGCGGCATGTGGTAGGGCCGGTATGGTTTTGGCATCTTTTAGGCGCGGCACAAATTAGGGTTTTGGCAAAACCGTGATGTTTGGCCTTGGGCCGGAAGTTTCCATGCGTTAGGTGGCGAACTTGGACGGCTAAGATTTGCATCTCAGATGGAAGGGTAGCCGTTGATTGTTGCAAACTTTCGTTTGGCAGCCAGCGGCATGTGGTTGGGCCGACATGGCTTTGGAATATTTTAGGAGCGGCAAAAATTAGGGTTTTGGCAAAACCGTGATGTTTGGCCTTGGGCCGGAATTTTCCATGCGTTAGGTGGCGAAATTGGACGGCTGAGATCTGCATCTCAGATGGAAGGGTAGCTATTGATTGTTGCAACCCTTTGTTTAGCAGCCAGCGGCATGTGGTAGGGCCGGCATGGTTTTGGCATCTTTTAGGCGCGGCACAAATTAGGGTTTTGGCAAAACCGTGATGTTTGGC